>NC_045957.1:48516191-48816191 GCF_010909765.2 Amblyraja radiata | reverse complement strand
TTTCTAATTTTCTATCTCCTCCCTTTTTGCTGTGGAAGCTCAGGTAAAATAAACCTGAACGTTCCTCTTTTTGGAGAAATATCTCATAGAAAACCTCAAAAACTTGATTCAAACCTTTTTGTCCTGATTCAAAGCAGGCTGAATATTTAACATGCACTTTAGTTAATTTTGGCTGTCATCAATGTGGAACTGCCCAAGGGATACCCTACAAAGAGGTAAAATACATTTGAAATAGTTTTGAAGGATCCTAAAGTGGAAGGATAGAAAATTATTTCGGGTAATTTAATAGATATTTGGGGCTTATACAAAGGGAGAAGGAGTATATTGCTGGACTCTGGATTGTACGTGCGTAAACTTAAATAACTCACATGCTAAGTTAAGGATTATTGTTATCCTTTTCTTGGTGATTCTGCTATTAGCAGGACCAGGGACCCAAGACGGGTGCAGGATGTTATCTGTCTCAATATCTTTTCCCATCTTTCTCAATGGTGTGGGAAAAATGGAAGAGTTATTTTCTCTTTTGTGTGTAAAAAATGAAATTAAAATCAATGGATCAGTGAGGGACTGGTTGTCATATCCTCTCCTGTTGCAACTTGATCACCTTTTCAATTATGGCTACTGAATAGTAACAAGAAGCAGAATCCTAGTGGAAGTTTTCTGTACTGTAACTCTTCTGAATCCTGAAATGTGGATGCTCTCCCATCATTGTCCCATCAAAAATTAGCTGAATTATGATGGATTGATATTCACATATGTTTCATTTTGACTGTTCTTTAAAGAAACAAATTTCCCATATACGATTATATTCAGCGTGGATTCGTTTTAAGAATTCTAAGGAACAGTTTTAGCTGTTGGTGTATCATGCAACACAAATCAATTGTTTATAATATAAACTTTCCAATGTTCCTCTCTGTTGAAGTCAATTGACAGGAAATGAATGAATGAATAAATTTATTGGCCAAGTATTCACATACAAGGAATTTGTCTTGGTGCTCCACCTGCAAGTGACAACATGACATACAGTGACAGTTAGGAATGACACATAAAACATTAAACATTAATTATAAAACTTTATTGATTAAACATGTTAATTAAATAAAATACTGGAGCAAAAGGAGGCTACAGATTTTTGTTATTTGTGTAGAGCTACTACTCGTGGAAAAAAAGCTGTTTTAATGTCTGGTTGTGGCAGCTTTGACAGTCCGGCGTCGCTTTCCAGAGGGAAGTGACTCAAAGTGTTTGTGGCCAAGGTGAGAAGGGTCTGACATTATCTTACCCACTCACTTCCGGGCCCTTGCAGTTTACAGTTCGTCAATGGGGGGGCGGGGGGAGGTTGCAGCCAATAACCTTCTCAGCAGATCGAACGATTTGCTGCAGCCTCCGGATGTCGTGCTTGGTGGCTGAGCCAAACCAGACCATGATGGAGAAGGTGAGGACAGACTCTGCGATGGCTGTATAGAATTGGACCATCATTGCCTGTGGCAGATTGTGCTTCCTCAGCTGCCGTAGGAAGCACATCCTCTGTTGTGCCTTCTTGACTGTGGAGTCGAAGGTGGCCCCCCATTTAAGGTCCTTGGAGATGATGGTTCCCAAGAACTTAAAAGACTCCACAGATGTGACTGTGGTGTTGTTGATGGTGAATGGGATGTGGGGAGGGGGAGCTCTCCTAAAGTGTAATCAAGCAGGCTGTTTAACAATCAGCTGATCTGACTTTGAGTATTTCCTAAAATTAAGCTTCATGTCACATAGTTCATTATATCTATAATTTTCAGTCCCGTGCACTTTCTACATCTTATGGTAAGTGTATTGTAGCAGACTATCGTCCTACAAGTTTTTAAAAGTAAAATAATCATGCATTTTTCATTCCCCATTGCATGAGTAATTTGTAAATCATGTTTCTTCGGAAGAAACATGGTTGTTAGGCTGGAATAGCAATTATGGTGCATGTGGAAATATAGAAAAAAAATTAAATATAGTCATTTGAATCTGTAATGATACATAATGATACAGAAATAATGTAATTATGACCAGGACACTGTAGGATTGGTGAAAACAAAATAAATTGGAACTTTCAGATGAAAATTGTTGGCAGCAAAGAAATTTAAATTCCAGACCAAGTGGAAAAAGTAGAGAAAGGGACAGAATTGCTGTACAGGAGTCAGAATAGACTTGAAGGGCGGAACAGTCTCCCACTAGAATAGCCCGAGATCATTGCTCTTCATTTCCTATTTCAATAGGCATGTTTGAAGAATATATGGTCCTTTGAGGAATATAGAGAAAACAGGGAAGAAATGAAGCAGGGAATTAGGAGGGGACCATGAAACGTCTTTGGCAAATAGAAATAAAGAGAATCACAAGACATTATATATCACTAAAAACATGAGTGGAGCTAGGAAGAGGGTAGGACCACTCAAGGATAAAGGAGGGAATTTATGTTTGAAATCAGAGGATGTAGTCGAGGTACTAAACATGTACTGTGCATCAGTATTTACCAAGAAGAAGGACATGGTGGACAGTGAGACCAATGTGGGGAATAGTGATATGCCAGGGCATTTTGCGATCAAGGAGATGGTGTTGGTCCACTTGAAGACCTTTAAGGTGGATAAATCCACCGTGCCTGGTGGGATCCATCCCAGATTGTTGGGAGAGGCAAGAGGGGAAATCACTGGGGTCTTGACTAAGACAATTGATCAATTGATATTTATTATCGCATGTAAGTAACATGTCACAGTGAAATTCTTTGTTTTGCATACCATACACAAAATATGCAAAGAGCCACCACGTATAGGGTGTCACAAAAGTGAGGTCCTGGAGGAATGATGAGTAGCCAATAGTGTTCCTTTGTTTAAGAAGGGGAATAGAATAACTCAGCATATTATTGGTAGGTGCAGCATATGTCAGTTATGGGGAAACTGATATATATAAATGGAATTATGAAAATGTAGATGGGATGGTTAGTAAGTTTGAGGTGACACAAAAATTGGTGGAGTTAAGGACAGTGAAAAAGGTTGTTAACGGATGCAGCAGAATATAGATCAGTTGGGCAGAGAAATGGCAGATGGAATTTATTCCAAGCAAATATGAGGTATTACATCTGGGAAATGAAAATTAACAGGAAAGTCTTAAATCAAAGGCAGAATCCTTAACAGTATTGATGAATAGGGGCATCTTGGGGTCCAAGTCCACATCACCCGGAAAGTAGCAACGAAACATGATAGAGTGGTAAAAAAAGGTGTATGGAATGCCTGCCATCATTGGAAAGGGCATTGAGTATAAGAGTCAGCAAGTCATGTTTCTGCCTGGATTAAAGGGTATTAGCAATTAGGAGAGATCAGAAAAACTTGGATTGTTTTCTCCGGAGTGTCAGGGGCTGAGGCTAGACAGTCAGAATCTTCTTCCCAGGGTTGAAAATTCAAATAATAGCGAGCATAGCTTTAAGATGAGAGGGGGGAAATTTAAAGGAGATGTATGGGGTATGCTTTTTACATAGAGAGTGGTAGGTGTCTGGAACGTGCTGCTAGGGGTGGCAGTGGATGTAGATATGTTTAAGAGGCTTTTAGATAGGTATGTGAATATGCAGGGAATGTAGGGATCTGGAAAATGCATTGAATCATCATTGAATCATACGAACGCAGAGGGATTAGTTTAATTTAGCATCATGTTTGGCGCAGAATATGTGAATCAATGGGCCTGTTTCTGTGCTATTTTCTTTTTTTTATGTTTGTAATTTGCACTTCCTGGCAAAATGGCTCCCACTGATAAAACTATGCTAAGAAATGATGAATATGTTGGGAGATATGACAATTTAATATACTTTCAGCCAAGTGACTTGAGCTGACATCAGTAGTGACTGATGAATGTTGTGGAATGTGGTCCTGTCAGTAGAAGGCTCTCCAAACCCAGCAGCCTCTTTATGTCCAGTTTCTGCCTGTTAAGTGAGTTGGTACCAAAGAGTAGCAAACTGTATTCAGAATGCTTCATCTGTAATTCCTCCAAAATGGCTTCTCAACCTCGTAATCGCTAAAAGAAACAAATATGAAGAACGTAAATTCAGCCACAGGAACCTGCCTGATTCTGGTAGTACAGGTACACAACCTTTTATCCGAAAGCCTTGGGACCAGACACTTCTCGGATTTCGGAATTTTTCGGATTTCGTAATGGAAGATTTTTAGCGTAGATTAGGTAGGTAACGCGGGCGGCTTGAAAAGTCTGGAGCGGCTGCCTCCTCCCCGGAGACCGGGGAATCATTGTAAATCATTGCTTAAATGTTAGTCAGTTAGTTTGGAGGGATTTTATGTGGTGGGGGGGGTGAAGGGGGATTTACAGATGTTTAGGTGTCTCCCCGGTCTCCGGTGAGTAGGCAGCCGCTATAGTAGTACAGACCTGGGTTGACCGTGGGTCGTTTCAGGTCAAGTTTGGCGCCAAACGCGAGCTTTGGTGTGCAGACAACATCCTGGAAAAAATGTCCAGTTTTCGGAGCTTTTCGGTTTCCGGAACTCCGGATAAAAGGTTGTGCACCTGTAATTGAAACTCGAGCAGAAGGTTTCCGGAAAGAGAACTTTAGCTGCAGGTTCATCTGAGATCCTAAAATTACACTGCAGAGAGCTGAGTTGCTTTCTAATCATATTAAACAAATTACAAAGAATGTGTATAGGCATTTTAATTTTTACCAAATTGAACAATACAGATTGTGGATGTTTACTTGGCTCATTGGATAGGCAAAGATGCCAAGTTTATAATTTGACAATATTACTTCCCAGTGATTTTAAGTCTGATTACATGTAGTCACAAGAGACTCTGGATGCTGGAAACCGAGTGACAATAATCTGCTGGAGGAAATGAGCAGGTCGAGTAGCATCTGTGGGGAAAACATATTTGTCGACATTTCAGGTTTAAACCCTACATCAGGAGTGATTAAGTGTAGGTATGGCATAAAACCATTAGTTCCACATAGGGCAGGTAAGATAATAGTTGTACCTACTCAGTGATAATTATATTATAAAACATGTATTTGGTGCACATACATGATGCTATAGCTGAATGCCTTCCAAATGCATGGTGTCACTTGCAAGGTTAGAGAGATGAAAAATAGAGGCATTAAAACACAAGCGAACATATGTAAGATGAAACTGTTTGGCATCTAATTTAATGTCAGGGATCCAAACTAGATTCCAAGAATGACTCCCCAAATTCAAGTGTGCTGCCCAACTAGTGGGCAGGAAATTGAAAGTGCTTATGATGCCAGCCAACATCAGATATAAGGTCCCCAGAATGTGTTTACCAGGATCTTTTTCATGGGGCACCTTCTTTAGAGCTGCAGCCTCCAAAATACAAAGTGAGAATAGGAAGAGAGAAAATGCACCTCCTGACTCTAACAGGAACGCTGTGTACTGCTGATGATTTGCAATCTTATTCCCTCTCACTCCCATTCCTTAGGGAATTCTCTTGGGCTGATTCCAGATAGGGTCTGCACATGGTTTTTAGGCCTCTGATGGATGAGCTGCATTATGACACCCAAAGGACACCTTCAGCTACACCAGGTTGATGTGGATAAGTCCTACGGAATGTTTTATGTGAATCTCAGCCCAACACCTTCAGCTACTCAAAACAGGTGGAGCAAACACGATGCATCAATTTTAGGAGCAAGATACATATCCTGACAGCATTTGTAAATATGGTAACCTACAGAAAATCAAGCCAAAAATGTCTGTGAAACATGTTTTGTCAAGAGGGGTCACCAAACAATATTTTACACATTGGCCACAGCGCTAAACATTAACATGCTAAAAGGTGCTCTACACTTATTCACTTTCAACTTTATCTCATTTCAACCCTGTAAGAGATCAAAGCAATAGTATAATAATGATCGGAAAGGTCGGATCCTATATAGTCAACATATATTATATTAAACTGTCAATTCTATGGGTATTTACTGTACAAATTAGACTAAGTGGAACCCAGTGGGTCCCAGTCACATGGAAGGCCTGGTCCCCCAACGCAATATTCCACCACTCACCTGTTCCCCCAACGCAACCCATTCCCCCAACGCAATATTCCACCACTCACCCATAGCCCCTAACTGTGCAAGTGTGGCTCATTTCCCCTCATCCCCGAGCACTCCCTCCCCCTCTTCTTCATGTTTGGGAGTGGAGGAGGGGAGAGGGGGAGGGAAGTGGGGTGTGTGATCGGGGGGTGTGGGGTGGGAGGGGAGGAGGGGTGTTTGTGGACGGGGAGGTGTAGGGGTGGAGAGGGTGGTGTGGGGACAGGGGGGTGTGTGGCGGGGGGGGGGGGGGTGTAGGGTGGGGGGAAGGTGTGTATGTAGGTGGGAGGGGTTTGGGAGGGGGAAGGAAGGATGTGGGAGGCGGGGTGTGTGGGGAAGGGTGTGTGTGTGGGAGGGGGTGTGTGTGGGCGGGGGGTGGTGTGTGTAGGGTGTGTGTGTGTGGGCAGGTGCGGGCAGAGGGGTTGTGGGGGGAGGGGTGTGTGAGCGGGGGGGGTGGGTGTGGGAGCAGGGGAGGTTGTGGGGGCAGGGGGGGTTTGTGGGGCGGGGGGGTTGTGGAAGCTGTGGGGGTAAGTGGGCAAGGGGTTGTGGGGACAGGGGGGTTGTGGGGCTGTGGGGACAGGGGGGATTGTGGGGGGAGTTATGTGGGTGGCGGGGTGTGTGCACGGCAGGGTGTGTGAGGGGTGATGCTTTGGGGGTGTGTGTGGGGGTGTGTGTGGGTGTGTGTGTGGGGGCGTGTGGGGGGGGGTGTGTGGGGGGGTAGGTGTGTGCGCGGCAGGGTGTGTGAGGGGGGGTGCATTGGGGGTGTGTGTGGGGGTGTGTGTGGGTGTGTGTGGGGGGGGATGTGTGGGGGGTAGGTGTGTGGGGGGTAGGTGTGTGAGAGGGTGTGTGAGTGGGGGGTGGGTGTGTGTGGGAGGTTGTGGTGAGGGTTTGTGGGGGGGAGTGTGGGCGGGGGGTGTGTGGGCAGCGGGGTGTGGGCGGCGGGGAATCGTGGGGGGGTGTTGGGAGAGGATCTGTGTGGTGGGCATGTGTGTGGGTGGGGTGTGTGTGGGCAGGGTGTGTGTGGGCGGGGGGTGTGTGTGGGCGGGGGGTGTGTGGCTGGGAGGTGTGTGTGGGCGGGGGGTGTGTGGCTGGGGGGTTTGTGTGGGCGGGGGCAGTTGTGGGAGGAGAGGGGTGTGTGGGCGGGGGGGAGTGAGCTCAGAGAAAAGCCATGGATAGAGGTGGGCATCACGGGGGTGGGGGAGGAGCCAGTGTGGGGGACCAGAAGAGTAGTGGCTGGAATTGGTGGTGTGATAGGAACTCACAGCGGGCGCTGGTCGCTGGTCGTTCTCCTCCGCCGGGATCAGAGCCTCCGCTTTCCGTTTGGCGACATCGGCGACATCTCCGACTGCGGGCTGGGCTGGATCTCTGACTGCGGGCTGGGCTGGAGTCTTCGACTCAGGGCTAGGCTGTGCTGAGTCTCTGACTCTGGGCTGGGCTGGGTCGGGTCTCCAATGCTGGGCTGCTGCTTGGGTCTGGGCTGCTTCTTGTGGCTGGGCTGCTGCTTGGGGCAGGGCTGCTGCTTTGGGCTGGGCTGCTTCGGGTCCCTCCGAATGTCCAGTTGGAAACCTCCGCCACCCTCAGCTCTAGTAAAGATGCGATGGCGTAGGAAGGAGCGGACCGTCCCAGGGAGTGACAGGGGAAGAGACTAAAATGCGCGACTGGCAGGACAAGAGACCGAGCGTGGTTTTTAAGATTTTTAAAACTTGGTAACTTTTACGACATTCAACCAATCGGAACGAAACTCGGTGCACTCGCAGCACAGGAGAACGGTGAGTGAACTGGCGGAAAATCGTAGCGCTATCGTGAACCGTTTTTTTCGCATACAGAAAGACCGCCAAACCGGAAGATAACAAGATCAGAGTTTTAGTTATGTATAGATGTTGGGTTGGGGGGGGGAAGAGAGAGGAAATCACATGATTCAAATATGTTCTTTTACATGAAAATACTTCCAATCATCAGAGAAATTATAAACAACATTTATCATTAACCACTACAAATTATATAATGTATAGTTGAATATTATAATAAGCAGCAGTGAAAAACATAATTATCTTTAGCCACTGAATGACGAAGAATTGAGAAATAAAATTCACATCATTTGTCCAAATGAAAATCAGATAATAACAGCCATTTGGATTACAAGTGTATTTTGCAAATGCAGATATATGTCTCGCAGGTCATCCCTTAAAGGTGTTAAGAATGCACAATTTACAAAAGAAAATATGCATGCTGAGAAATTCAGTTTTAGTTGTGTGCATTAAACATGCACACACCTAGTAGCCTTGGGACTCTAATGAGTGTAGCTTTGTTGCAACCCGATACGTGACAACTCTTTGCATACTCTGTCTGTTGTATACAAAAACATTAAAAATGAATTTGAATGAGCACATAATTGTCAAGACAAAGAAGGCTAAGGACCAAGTGCTGGTAAATGTGAATATGAATATGGGTACTTGATAGCAGCTGTGGACATAATGGGTCAAAGGGCCTGTTTCTCTGGCCCATATAATTTACAGGAGATAACGTAAATAAATTGAATTGAAATATTGATGCAAAATCCAAATACTTGCAAAAGCAAATGTCTTCCAGTGTGTTTGTGCAGCTACAAAAGCCAGACGCAAACAAAGTATGCAAACCCTGGTTCAAAAATTCAAAATGAAAGTGCACGTAAGTGAAATGAGTGGGAAAGAAACTCCTTGTGCCACTTTAGGTAAAAGCAAAGTTTAAATATAACTGGAATCAATATTATTTTCGGAATTTGCCCATGTTTCCTTGGAGCACATGAGGATGATGGGTGATCGGCCAGAGAGGTCTAAAATCATGTGAGGAATTGAGAGGATAAATGCACAGGCTTTTACCCAGAGTAGGGGAATCAAGAAATGAGGAAATAGGTTTAAGGTGTGGGGGGGGGGGGGGGTAGGAGATTTAATAGCAACTTATATCACACAAAGGGTGGTAGGTTTTCACACAAAGGAAGCTCCCAGAGAAGCTCAGAAGCCTCGCCGACCAGAGAGTCAAGGAGGAAACACAGGGAGCAACGGACGGGAGGAGAGGACTGGTGGAAGAGGGACCGGGATATGGCCACCAACACCTTTTAGGTTTGTTACAGGAGGTGCCCCCGGGACACAGATGCAGTTGGGCAAGGAGAGGGACCTCGGGTCATGGGCTTGCAGCAGCCTGGGTCTTAGCTGGGCTTACCTGGATCATGGGTGTGGACATTTGGACCTCCAACATGTGGACTGGACTTGGACTATCAATTTTTTTTCCTTTTCCTTTTTCTTTGCAAACGATGACAAGGTATGCCGACTATGCATTTGTGCAAAAGAATTTCACTGTGCTGTGCATACGTGACAATAAAGAACCATTGAAGGGCAATCACGGTGGCGCAGCAGTAGAGTTGCTGCCTTTCAGTGAATACAGCACCGGACACCCGGGTTCAATCCTGACTACGGTTGCTGTCTGTACCCAGTTTGTACGTTCTCCCCATGACCTCCGTGGGTTTTCTCCGAGATCTTTGGTTTCCTCACACACTACAAAGACGTACAGGTTTGTAGGTTAATTGGCGTGGTAAATGTGACAATTGTCCCTAGTGGGTGTAGGATAGTGTTAATGTGCAGGGTTCACTGGTCTGCGCGGACCCGGTGGGCCGAAGGGCCATTTCCATGCTGTCTCTCTAAACTAAATTTAAAAAGGTATATGGAATGAGTTGCCGGAGGAGGTAGTTGAGGCAGGTACAATTACATTTAAGAAACATTTACACAGGTACATAGATAGGATAGGTTTAGAGGGATATGGACCAAATGCAGGCCGGTGGGACTAGTCTAGATGGGACACGTTAGATGGCATGGGTATGTTGAGCCAAAGGGCCTGTTTCCATGCTGTATGACTACGACTCTATATGGGAGTTCAAAGCTTCCATCAACAAGATAACTGGTTATCAAAAGTAATATTTTGGCTTCCCAAATCATTACACTACCAGCATCTCCCATTGTTTTCCTATAGTTGCATTTGTAACTAGTTACTTTCTGAGACAATTTTGTTTTATAAATCCAAGGTTTAGATTGTCTTCAATTCAAACAGGAGACCTAATCCCATCGTGATGTGGTTATGGCAACGTGTGCTAACATCGCAATAGGCTAATGGTGTCTGATAAATATGTGGATGACAGTGCACTCACCCCAATTTCTTGGTTGGGGAATGCAGATAGCTTCAGGGAATTGTGATCTTACAGAGGCAGTATATTCAAGCTTTCTCATCCTGTGGGTAGAGGGGATCCAGTTCTTCCCACCATCTTCAGATTAACTGCTAATATGATCTCGACCACTCCATGGCGGTCAACTATTACCCATTTTTTCTCCCCCGTCCATTTACAATTTTCTGATCCCCCATGATCGCTCCCGCCCTCCTCATGGATGTATTCTTATTCCAATCATCTGCAATTTCCACAGCTTCTGGTATTAGATTCAACGGGACCACCACACAATAGTTTCCAGCAATTCTGTATCCCCGTGTCCCACTTGCTAGCTACATTCCGATCATTCTGTAAACATCAGGGCCTTTGTCTTTCTATTTACTTGTTGCATTACATTTTTCTTCAACTACTTCCAAGCACATCAGCACCTCTGGTGATCATACCTCATAGCTCTTTCTCCAGGTCTTAAATTAATGTGGAATCATTTTTGTGTTAATTTAGTGTTAATACGGTTTATATTCATGAAAGGGTCACCTAACCTTACCTAATGTTTCTAGTGTGTTTGGGATGAATTAATTAATGATTGTTGATGTTGCTGTTTAACTAGGTTCCTGCTGTAAAAGAATTGAACTGAAACGGTAAAGGACAGTGTCCTCTAATTTGCCAGCAATTCATCTTTTGCAGAACGTTTACAGAAAAGTTCACGGTCCAGCCAGAAAGAAGAGGAAGGCTGCAATTTAAGAGATGGAGTACAGCTTTGTGAATACGGCCCAAAGGTAATACCCATTAACCTGGAGGGCCACCCTGATATGCTGCAGTTTTGTGTTCACTGTTAGTGCTTTGCCTCCCACAAATAGAAAGGGCTCTGTCCACCAGTGATCTGATGACCCTGCTGTCCATTGAGTGATTGGACATGAGAAGTGAATTTGAATGACTGTCAGTGGCTTCATGAGAGAGTTATTTTACTTCCTTGCACTAATTTAAGTAAATTCCATTAAGATTATTTTTTAATTCTTAATTTTCATATTTGCCAAAGAGAAGGGAAAATATGATTTGAAGTGTATTTTACCTGAAGGTTTTACAATATTAATGCTGGGTGAATGGGATTAATAAAGATCTATAGGATTCCGATTTATTGAGTGTACAATCTCGGTCAGAAAGATAATGTCATCTTAGATACAGATTTACCTGGTTCTTTTACATAACAGTATTTAATATTGTTGCAAATTGTACCAACTTCTTGGGTTGTTCTGCTGCAGTAAATGTGAAGTGGTGCACATTTAACTTATAATATTCCGTTCAAAATATTTTGGAAATACTTCTGCACAGTAAACCTAAGACTCAAAACATCTATGTGAAAATAGTTATTATTCAGCCAGTTAGGGAACCAGCAGAGGATATTACAGGACAAGATTTATTTTAATACATCCTGAAAATTATTGCGGTTTGAGAGAAAAAAACACACTAAGACTTGAACACAGAGCAGGATAAGCAACATAGACAAAACATAAGCAACATAGTACATTACACATTTTTCAAAACTTAACTTAGCTTGAAAGTAATGAAAGTGCAATTTGAATTAAATATTGTGGACACAACTCAGAAAGAAAGAAATGCATGTTTTATTTATTCAATTTTTTTATTGTCTTTTCAACACATCAATACATTTTAACAGTCGTCTGACTCTTCTGCAGCAAAGTGGCTAAAATATACAACACATAATTAGAACTGTGAAGCTAGCAGCTAATAGCTGTTTAAAAAGCAACATTGAAAAAAAATCACATTTAAAATAATACAATCTTTTGTTTTTAAATTTGACATATGCCTAAAAGGGCTGTGAATAAATGCAATTAATGGTTTTGCTTACTTACTACCTTGCTGGATGAAATTCAATCTATGTCAGACTCTGTGGATACCATTTGAGTTCCTTTCTCTTTACCTATACCCAACCTCCAGAATCATATTATGACATCTAATCAAAAAGGTACAATTGGTGTAGGAATGCCAGTATAAAATATATATTAGAAAGGAAAAGGAAAATATGTAAACAGTGAGCATGTAAACCTGCTGGAATTACACTATGGGGTCTGTGGAGCACCAGGAAGAAAAAAAACCCAGTGGATCTCTATCTGAAAGTGTTAATCTGTGTTGCCTTCCCAGAAATGCCCCCCAAAAGTGCCTTCTTGCACTACCTTTTGGAACGTCACTCAAGAATGAGTAAAATTGGTAAAATTGTTACTCTCATTTTAGGCCTTTCTCCCTTAACCAAAAATCTATGAAGTAAAATAAAATGAGTGTAATCCTCTTTCAAATGTGAAGAACGAGAATATTCCATTAACTGATCATAAAAAAAAAAAATGAAAAGAAAGGAGAAGACCTTCAGTGGGATCCTTCCTCTGACTTACAGTGAATAAAACATTCAACCATAATTTTATGTTTCATTTATTACATACATCGAATTTTGTGATTTCTTCTTTGATCTAACAATCTGCAGTACATAAATTCAACATCATTTAATACGAGACTGTATTCCCTTTCAACTCAATATAATTTCAGTAGTGACATGACAGAGCATTATATTGTTGTAGCAAAATGTGGTCATATCTAATGAGTCCAAAAATTAAAAGCAATAAAATATTACTTTCAAAAGTTAAGTTTAGAAAATTAGTAAACCAAATAAATATTTTCCTTCAACAATATTTTGGGAGGGACCTTTAAATTCAAATGCAGAGAAGAATTACAATTTGCTGTTTATGTTTTGAACACAAAGTTATATATGATCCTATGACCCCGTAGATTTCTCTAATTGTACCCTAGAGCATTAATTGTGCAAGTCACTATTGAAATAATAAATACAGCAGACATGGATCTCCAAGTGCAAAAAAGACCAACTCTCGAAAGTACCATCTCTTCTTATATTACAACAGTGACTATATCTTGGGGACAATTCCTCGGCAAAACCTGAAACTGTGAAGATGCATATAAATTACTCCTTCATACGATTAAAATTATTTCCTAAAATCAAAATGGTTGCTGAACTGAAGAACTGTTTTCATTAAAAAAAAGCAAATGTTTATATTTTTAAGCAACTTTAAAATAACTTGTTATGTTATTCATATATTATGAAGGTGACATTTTATTTTTTATTTTTCTAAGCAGTATAAAATAAAATCACTTTTTTTCTCTATCCATCCATACAAAAGATTTGTCATTTTAGTTTAGGTTATGATTCTGTCAGCATCAAATGTTTGTAATTAAATTGTGCCAACAAATTTGCTCCTATTATTCTGCCAATGCAAAATTAACTGTGTTTTTAAATGGTTATTGTCAATTACTTTTTACATCTTATTTGATTTTCAAGAGAAGAGAAACATTGTTTGGGCTGTGCTTACACTTTGCTTTCCTCTCCTTGCTCTAAGTTTGCCTGCCAGCTACCCATGTTGCGAGAGCAAAATTAGATATATCAATGGCATAGATACAGTATCTATATGACATGCTGCAACTGTTTAGAAAAAATAAGGCAATGGCCATGTGTTTGATTGAGCTGTAGTTCTCTGGTTTAAGAGAACTTGCCCATTCAAACTCAATATCTCATAGCAGCGGTAGTTTGTCGACATGTATTCCAGACAGCTTTTAAACTGAAATTGGTTGTAAGTGCACATCCAAGAATAGAAAAATAAGCATGGAGCAAATTGGTTCTGACTGATCTCTAATTTTGAGTAACTAAGGTTTTACATGACAATGAACAGTTATAAAAATAATAATAACCGAGGTGTAACAAAAGTGCAATTTGTGTTATTTACAGCATTGGAATCTGTTGAGCGCCTCAGAATACTGAATTTCGAATGCCTATTAAAGAATTCCTTTGGGACTCCTGCCGGTGGAATGGACGTGCCTGGTGGGATGGTCTGCGGTGGTGTGCGGCGATGTGGAAGCAGCTGGCGATGACTGTGTCCTGAAAACAGGCCTGTGCCTCTCTGACCCTGTCATGCCAACTATGGCCATCTGAGTTTGGTATGCTCCAAGCTGGTGGACACGATGATGATCCAGGAGCTGCTGTTACCATAGAAACAACACAGTAGGAAGAAATGTGAGAGGGATCAAATAAGACACTTGGAGAAACATGTCAACAAATTAAGTTCATTAGGTCAGAACCATAATAAACACTGTAAAGACTGAAGCCTTGTCAATAAATCCCTTCAACAGATGTTCTCACACTGTCAGTCACTACTACCATTTAGCAAAATAAGTTTCTTACACTGACTGAGTATTTTCCTGAGGCTGCATTCTTTCGTGAGATACACGACAACTAATAGAATATAAATGATAGCAATATATATATATATAAACAGTAAAATATGTGTGTTTTACAAATGGATTAAGCTTAAAATGGAACAATATGCCAATGAGAATGTCAGGTATAATTATCAAGTATAATAACACTTTATCATTGCAAGTCTATTTGGTGATGCTGGACATTAATGTGTTGCTATCCGGCTATGAAATATGACTCCCCCCCCCCCCCCCTTCTATTTCTTCCCAATCACAGAGCTGGAAGCAGCAAGAAAAATACAAGTTTAAATTAATAATAGATATTTATAAAAAAGATATTGAGTTAGAAGCATATCAACATACGCTTCCACACTTTGAGTGGCACAATGTCAGTGCTCATCCCGGCTTGGGACTAAAATATGGGAATTACTTATTGTATCAGGCACAGCCTTGCACGTGTGATTAAGGACAAAGACCTTTTGCTTTGCAAACCTTCCACCAGGAAATAGGTGGGCATTAATAAAAAAGCAAAGGGAGCCAGAATGTAGTCAGAGGAAGAAAGTGATTCATGGGGAGATAATTTCACATAGCATATAAGCGAGAGAAAGATTGGGGGCTGGGTAGAGATCATGGAAAGGGTCTTGGGGCAGAATCACAGGGGGAGTTTGGAGGAAGAGGTTGGTACTTCATCATGGTCAATAATGATATCAAAAGCTCTGCCAGGGGCCCCACAATGTCTTGTGTTGCTTCCCACAATGTCCTGGATGCAAACCCTAGAAGAATCAAAGGTTATCTTATTAAAACATTCAAATATGTTTATAGGGTTTTGATCAAGCTTGTGGCAGTGATAATGTTTCTGCTGCAAAGGATCAGAGACCTGACAAAGGGGGTGTGAGCATGAGCATTCATGACTAAAGGGCCTGTCCCACTGTACGAGGTAATTCAAGAGTTCTCCCGAGTTTCTCCTGATTCGAACTCGGAGAATTACGGTAATAGCTGTTCGTAGGTACTCGGGGCTCTCGTGAACATTTTTCAACATGTTGAAAAAACTTCAGGAGCTTACCCCGTTTCCCGAGTACCCGCCGTTAGCGTTACGAGCCGCTAAGAGACGTCCCGAGCTCCGATGTTCCCGCTACATACTTACCACGAGTTTGATTTTTTTTAAAACTCGGGAGATCTCTTGGGCAAACTCATATAGTGGGACAGGCCCTTTAGATGAGAAGAAATTTCAACTAGTGAGTGGTAAAAATTTGGAATTCTCTGCACACAGAGATGTGGATGCTTAGTTGCTGAGTGTATTCAAGAAAGATCTAAAGAGTGGCATTCTTAGAAATGATGGAAAAGCAGAAGTAATCATGATGGACCTGAGCTGGACTTAGCTTCTACCTGTTGGAAGGACATTAGGAGACCCGTGTCCGCATTTGTTTCGTGCAACACCCAGGAGGGAAATGAAATGTGCAGGCTGTCCAACAAGGATCTGGCCCCTTCATTTATGGCAAAATGATTGTAATGCAATCCTTGTTTTCAAGTTTCATGAATCAAATCTACAGAGCATTTTGTTAAGGCAATCAATAATAACTTTTGAAGGTGATTAAATTGCTTGCAAATTGTTATAATAATATTATACTAAGCATATTGCACCAATGTGCAAATCCAATAATTCTTCACCATTTTAATCAGGAGTTGATTTCATTGCTTTGCCATACATTATTACATTGTGAAGGAAAGCACCAAAAATGACGATTGTTGGTGCAAAACAATGCACAATTAATTTTTTTAATTCCCTTTACTGGTGCCATAGTTTGTTGAATTAGATCTCAGTTACGCTGCAATAATACTGCTTCCATTACTGTTGCATTACACATTTCAGAACCATGAGCAATATGTGTAAATATATGTGCATCCCAATTTGGCAAAAAAATAAATCAGGGAAGGTAGTGCATCCGTGGATAACAAGGGAAATCAGGGATAGTATCAAAACAAAAGATGAAGCGTACAAATTAGCCAGAAAAAGCAGCCTACCAGAGGACTGGGAGAAATTCAGAGACCAGCAGAGGAGGACAAAGGGCTTAATTAGGAAAGGGAAAATAGATTATGAAAGAAAACTGGCAGGGAACATAAAAACTGACTGCAAAAGCTTTTATAGATATGTGAAGAGAAAAAGATTAGTTAAAACAAATGTAGGTCCCTTGCAGTCAGAAACGGGTGAATTGATCATGGGGAACAAGGACATGGCAGACCAATTGAATGACTACTTTGGTTCTGTCTTCACTAAGGAAGACATAAATAATCTGCCGGAAATAGCAGGGGACCGGGGGTCAAATGAGATGGAGGAACTGAGTGAAATCCAGGTTAGCCGGGAAGTGGTGTTAGGTAAATTGAATGGATTAAAGGCCGATAAATCCCCAGGGCCAGATAGGCTGCATCCCAGAGTAGTTAAGGAAGTAGCCCCAGAAATAGTGGATGCATTAGTGATAATTTTTCAAAACTCTTTAGATTCTGGAGTAGTTCCTAAGGATTGGAGGGTAGCTAATGTAACACCACTTTTTAAAAAGGGAGGGAGAGAGAAAACAGGGAATTACAGAGCAGTTAGTCTAAT
The DNA here is from genome assembly GCF_010909765.2 of Amblyraja radiata. Taxonomy (NCBI): domain Eukaryota; kingdom Metazoa; phylum Chordata; class Chondrichthyes; order Rajiformes; family Rajidae; genus Amblyraja; species Amblyraja radiata. The sequence goes on along the minus strand of NC_045957.1, from coordinate 48,799,088 downwards.
GTCGGTAGTGGGGAAACTGCTAGAATCAATTATTAAAGATGGGATAGCAGCACATTTAGAAAGTGGTGAAATCATTGGACAAAGTCAGCATGGATTTATGAAGGGTAAATCATGTCTGACGAATCTTATAGAATGTTTCGAGGATGTAACTAGTAGAGTGGATAAGGGAGAACCAGTGGATGTGTTATGTCTGGACTTTCAGAAGGCTTTCGACAAGGTCCCACATAAGAGATTAGTATACAAACTTAAAGCACATGGTATTGGGGGTTCAGTATTGATGTGGATAGAGAACTGGCTGGCAGACAGGAAGCAAAGAGTAGGAGTAAACGGGTCCTTTTCACAATGGCAGGCAGTGACTAGTGGGGTACCACAAGGCTCAGTTCTGGGACCCCAGCTATTTACGATATACATTAATGATTTGGACGAGGGAATTGAATGCAACATCTCCAAGTTTGCGGATGACACGAAGCTGGGGGGCAGTGTTAACTGTGAGGAGGATGCTAGGAGGCTGCAAGGTGACTTGGATAGGCTGGGTGAGTGTGAAAATGCATGGCAGATGCAGTATAATGTGGATAAATGTGAGGTTGTCCACTTTGGTGGCAAAAACAGGAAAGTAGATTATTATCTGAATGGTGGCCGATTAGGAAAGGGGGAGATGCAACGAGACCTGGGTGTCATGGTACTCCAGTCATTAAAGTTAGGCATGCAGGTGCAGCAGGCAGTGAAGAAGGCGAATGGTATGTTAGCATTCATAGCAAAAGGATTTGAGTATAGGAGCAGGGAGGTTCTACTGCAGTTGTAGAGGGTCTTGGTGAGACCACACCTGGAGTATTGCGTACAGTTTTGGTCTCCTAATCTGAGAAAAGACATTCTTGCCATAGAGGGAGTACAGAGAAGGTTCACCAGACTGATTCTGGGGATGTCAGGACTTTCATATGAAGAAAGACTGGATAGACTCGGTTTGTACTCGCTAGAATTTAGAAGATTGAGGGGGGATCTTATAGAAACTTACAAAATTCTTAAGGGGTTGGACAGGCTAGATGCAGGAAGATTGTTGGGGAAGTCCAGAACAAGGGGTCACAGTTTAAGGATAAGGGGGAAATCTTTTAGGACCGAGATGATGAAAACTTTTTTCACACAGAGAGTGGTGAATCTCTGGAATTCTCTCCCGCAGAAGGTAGTTGAGGCTAGTTCATTGGCTATATTTAAGAGGGAGTTAGATGTGGCCCTTGTGGCTAAAGGGATCAGGGGGTATGGAGAGAAGGTAGGTACAGGATACTGAGTTGGATGATCAGCCATGATCATATTAAATGGCGGTGCAGGCTCGAAGGGCCGAATGGCCTACTCCTGCACCTATTTTCTATGTTTTCTATGTTTCTATGTGCAGCATTGAAGTCAGTGAATTTCATATATCATAAATGCAATGAATCAAGAGTGACTCACTGTACCATAATCACATCTCCACACATCATAATTCAAAGTAGATCCATGGTATAAATAACTCCAAGAAAACTGGCCACGCCAGGAGCCAAAATATTTATTAGATGGATTGCTGTCCTTGTAGCTCAGTGCACAGATGTCCCATCGTGTGTGGTACTAGCTGCTATTGAGCCATTCTCACACCAGGATGGCCTAGACTTCAGCCTTGGTCTATGCTGGGGCAACTGAGCTCAGCTGGGGTGCTACAACTAAACTCAGCACCTCTGGATTAATGATAGGAAAAATCGGTCAGGGCTCCCACTTTTAGAACACATGTCTGTTTCTCATCAAAAAGCATTTTTAGGCACAATAATAATTAAAGTGTTTTTAAATTGTGCAAAAAAAGGAACAAACGCTGGTTGCTGGAAAATGTACATATGTGTGGGGAAGCGGTCTATTCTTAGCTGTTGTGCAATAACAAACCAACCACCGATCATAATCTGAACCTTAAAAATCCAACATACAAAATATTTATACCTAGAATATAATTTCTACCCAATATGTTCTGAGAAACTATTGCAAAAAAGTGATCCAGACCTTATAACCAAACACTAGTAATAACATTCTCATTACTATTATTAATAAATGCCTGTGTTACAATAAGAATGATTCATTTGATGATGTAATATAATTATGAAATATCTAGATGAATTGTTGATATATTGTTTTCAATCTTCCATGAGAGATGAAACTCTTTTACTTAAATTAGTTTCTCCAGTTAAAACTTAAGCACTGAAATCGGGACCATGCAATGGCCTCCATTTGTAAACAGTCATTAAGCATAATAGTTGGTGATAATAGTCTAGATTTTAATTTGAGGGAAAATATTAATTAATATTTTGTTAAATGCATGTTAAATATTGCTTGGAATAGTAATTAAATTTGTGTTTGCGAAGTTTGTCAATTGCATTAAATTCGATTATTTTATTTCAGATATCCGTGCAAAATATGTCATAATTTACACATCAAACTTCAAATTTACCAGAATTGTTTAAGTCTTGTTCAAATTTCTTTTGACATCTGGAGATCATGAGTTTTTAAAAAATGTCTATTTAATCTGTTATCTGACAGCTAACAGGTTTAATAAGGTGACATAAACAGAAGTGTGAAAAATATTATCCAACTGAGACTAGATTAAATCAATTGTACCAAAGCTGCTTTGTTCTGTTATGGTTAAGATCCCTGTAAAGTTCAAGTTGATTTTAACAGCAGTGCTCGCAGTGAATTTGCACCAAATGAGTTAACAGAGCTTGAATAGTTAACAGAGACAATTGAACAAAATGAGTGTTGGCTCTTAATTATTCTGCTATGCAGTCCTTGAAGTGTCACAGGCAGTCTAAGCATTGTGCAGATTTCCTGCAATTATGTTTGATACTGGGACCTTGCCTGGTGAAATGACCCAACTGCCTTCCCATCCTCAACAGTGTTCAGCTTCATTTGGTGTTAGCAATCAGCATTCTCTATGAAAGCAATCAAACCTTCCTTAAAAACAACAGCATATGTATCTCTTGTAAATTAAATGGTGATGTACAGCAGGCAAATTATTTTAAATGAATTCAAGAATTTTCACTAGGTAGCAGCTCTTTTAAAGTTTCATTTTGCGATAGACACAGGATCCTCATTTAATTGTCATAGTCACAGCATGAAACTAGGCTCTTCAGCCCATCTGACCCAGATGGCACTGGGCATCCCTCATGCCTGTATCAGGCCCATTACTCCTCTAAACCCTTCCTATTCCTATCCATTTAGCCAAGTTCACTTTGATATTGGCATCAGCATGGTATCATTCAATTTGTTTAAACATCAACTAAAAACGTCAATTTACAAATCAATAGTATAACATTAGAGCTTTGCATGATAAGCCGTTTTTATTGTGTGCACTCCGCCACTAAAATGTGACATCAATTGGATTAGAACACAAAATATCCTTCGATGATAGCTCACCCTTATTCCATTTTGGAAAGAGAATGATGCATCACAGGATAGCGACATCTGGTGCCACGGTGGCACAGCAGTTGAATTGCTACCTTACAGCACATAAGACCCGGGTTGATCCTGACCATGGGTGCTGTCTGCACAGAGTTTTAGGTTAGCCTTGTGACCTTCATGGGTTTTCTCCGGGTGCTCTGATTTCCTCCCACCCTCCAAAGACATTGACTTCAGTAAAATTGGAAATTGTCCCTAGTGTGTGTGTAGGATAGTTTTAGTGTGTGGGGATCGCAAGTCGGCGCAGGCTCGGTGGGCTGAACGGCCTGTTTCTGCGGTGTATCTCTAAATTAAACTAATCTGCTTCATTTTATCATAAAGAACATAGAACCCACAAATTCAGCAGTGTTGGCTTTGAATCTTGAGACACAAACATTTGTTTCTATGTTCACTTCCATATTGTCCAATGATTCAGTATGTTGTATACCAGGGGTCGGCAACCTATGGCCCCCGGGTCGAATTCGGCCCGTAGCCCAAAATCATCTGGCCCGCAGGCATATTTATTTTTCCTCAATCATCCGGCCCGCAGACCTCCGTCATCTTCTGTACCTGGAATGGTTAAGAAAGAACTGCAGATGCTGAAAAAAAAATCGATGGTAAAAAAAAATGCTGGAGTGAGTTTCTGGTACCTGGAAGATGATTTGGCTGTACCGCTCCTGCGCAAAGCTGCCGGCACGGCCGGGGAACCTTCTGTGTCTGGGCTTCACTGTCGGGATCGGGGTTGTCAGTGGGCCGGGGACGAGTGAGTATGGTATTTGAGCTTAGTGCTCCGGGTGGCGTCCTCAAAGGAGCGGGATCTATGTGAACACGTGATTTGATGCCTGCCATCCGGGGCGGGATGGGGAATAATCCATGTGTACACATGATAGATGTGGCCCGTCATCCGCTCACAGACATATGTCCTGGCCCCTTGGCAGAAAAGGTTGCCAACCCCTGTTGTATACAGATCCTAGCTTTGCTTAAAGGTGCAAGAAGCTTCATGGTGGTTAAGAAATTCGAATTGGCTTTGAACCCAATGCAGTTTTAACCTCATCCCGAGTTCCGAAAATCTATATTGCAACAAACATAGACTACATCTAAGGCAGCAAATACATATTTTCTTTCCTCATCGATAATCCTGCTTCTTGGATTCTGGGTTCTAGGTTAATCTTAAATCCTTCTTTGTCTTTCCAGATACCAACATATCATGGGCCTGATTTCACCGTTAACCTTACACCATGAATAATGGGACAAGGAGTGGTCAATTACTTTAATCAACTCTTACTATGTCTTGTCTCCTGGTTTGGTTAGAGCAGGCAAAGACAACGTCTATGTATTTCTATCAATACCTAAAAGCAAAGTGAAATTCCTTTTCCCTTCCTCAATTTCATATGAAGAACAAAAATATTAATTCCATCCTTTATATAGAAACATAGAAATATAACTTTAAAAACATTGGTATTTTATATGACAGCAAATTAACTTCAGCAGAAACCTAGCTTGTTTTATTACAGGCATGGGCACAATGAATGTATGTTTAGGTCTAGTTCAAATAGGTGAAGCAATGCATCATCTGCTGTTGCTTTGATGAGGAATTAGCTCCAAAAATACTTGATTTTCCTTGGTTTTATAATATACCCTCAGCGGTGAGAAATCTGCCCAATGCCACTGAAGTGTGCAGAAGACAAAAGCTCCAGTTTGATGTGTTTCTGCATGTTGCTCCCCATGAAAATAGTGAAGGGATTAATGATCCAATGACATCCAATCATTCACCATGTCCCAGATTGTTATTCTATTCAAACATGCACAGTGAATAGTGTTGTTTAGTTTAGTTGAGAGATACAGGGCGGAAACAGGCCATTTATACCAAGCCATTTAACCTACAAACCTGTACGTCTTTGGAATGTGGGAGGAAACCAAATATCTCGGAGAAAACACATGCAGGTCACGGGAAGAACGTACAAACTCCTTACAGTAAGCACCCATCGCCGGGATTGAACCCGGGCCTCTAGCGCTGCAAGCGCTGTAAGGCAGCAACTCTACCGCTGCGCCATCGTGCCGCTAATACTACAAAGCACATTGAAACCCTTGGAATAAGCTAAGATATTTAGCTCAACACACTCATTGAAAATGTTCTCTTCACTTTTTTAAATCAATCACGAACACATACAATTAAAATAGCTAAAACCTTTGTTAAAGAATCAGACGTAAAATTTTCAAACAACTAGTGTAAGGAATCCTAAACTGCCAATTTAATGTGTCGTTTCAAGAACATCGAGGTTAAATTTTATTTTACAAGATTGCACAGAGCATGGAGCAAGTGCCCCTAACAGGTGGATCGGCGAGTGTGGGTCAGGTCTATATTGGCGTTAAACTGGGCCTGGAGTCTCATTTGTAATTGGGAGAGCTACCCATCTTTGCTATGCCACTTCAGCCAGTGCCCAGGGGATTGTGATGTAGTTGGATGACTAGTAATGTGCTTCAGCCCCAGAACATTTAATGTTTCTTTTTTAAACTAACCTTTTGTTGCTTTTGCCGAGAGACACTAACATAGACTTTAGGCTGGCATTTACATAAAAGTGTCCCAATATTTAATTTATTCAATGAAGAGGTTTCCTTGAAATTACCAGACTCAACAACGAGTGAAACTAAAAAAAAACTGTAGATGCAAGAAAGATGAAATATAAAATGCTGGTAAAACTCAGCAGATCAGGCAATATCTATGGAAAGACAAATAATTAACAATGCCTTCCATGCCCAAAACATTAACTCAACTAATTTACTGAGCTTTCCAAGCATTTATTTTTTCAATATTTTAGGAGATGTCTTCACTTAGGCATGGTTCATTGATCCAGTAGTTGATGTGTGATATACCTGCTTCATTGAGGCCAAATAGTTATTTCAATTTCGTCCTCATGATGTTACATGATGTTACATAAAGTTTTGGCAGAGCAGGTGGCTGCTGGATTATTCAAGACCCCAACCTAGTCCAAAACCCACTAATGCAAAGGAACCTGCACAGTAATTACACATTTATTCTTTTTATATTCTCAAGCATGTACGGTTATTTGTTTCTCATGATTTGTTTGACGGCACTGGGCCTGTACTCGCTGGAGTTTAGAAGATTGAGGGGGGACCTCATTGAAACGTACAGAATAGTGAAAGGCTTGGATAGAGTGGGTGTGGAGAGGATGTTTCCACTGGTGGGAGAGTCTAGGACGAGAGGTTATAACCTCAGAATTAAAGGACATTATTTTAGGTAGGAGGAATTTCTTTAGTCAGAGGATGGTGAGTCTGTGGAATTTATTGCCACAGAATGCTGTGGAGGCTGTCAATTATATTTTTAAGGCAGATATAGATAGATTCTTGATTAATACAGGTGACAGGGGTTATGGGGAGAAGGCAGGAGAATGGGGTTAGGAGGGAGAGATAGGTCGGCCATGATTGAATGGCAGAGTAGACGATGAGCCGAATGGCCTAATTCGGCTCCTATCACTTATGATCTATAAGAAGTCAACCTAGAGCAAAAATATCATAAAGAGAGATAACTCCAAATGATGACATTGATTTAGAATCATTGCATAAACAGTAAAACGAGTTTTACTAGAATGATATCAGATCCAAGAGGTGCAACTGTGTGGAAAGACAAAACAGGCGGGTGCTATTTTTTCCAGGAAATAGAATGATGAGACATATTAGAGGTATTCAAAATTATTATCATGACTAATTAATGCAGGACAGTTGATGTGTCAAAGTCCCATATGGTAGGTGGTGCAGAAGGTTAGGGCACATGGGATCTAAACTGTGTTGTCAAAATTGATTCTAATTTGAATTGGTGATAGGAAGTAGGGTGAAGTGTTTGAGGGATATTGGAAGTCTATAACCAGTGTTATACGGCAGGGATGTGTGCTGAGAACTTTGACATTTGTCAGTAGGCGGACTAATTAGTAAGTTTGCTGATGCCACAACAATTGTTGGAGCAGTAGTAGTTGGAAATGTGGGTGAGCAGTGGCATATATATTTTGACCCAGACAAGTGGGAAGTAATACATTTTGGGAAATCAAATACTAACAGATATTTCACACAGAGGATGGTGTGCTTATGTAATGAGCAGTTGGAGGGGCAGGTACAATTGCAAAATTTAAAAGATATTTGGACAGGTATATGAATAGCAAAGGGTTGAGGGATAGGGACTAAATGCAGGCAAATGGTACGAGTTCCGGAAGACACCCCAGTAACGATGGCCAAGTTGGGCTGAAGGCCCGTTGTTGTGCAGTATATAACTCTATAACTATGGCTACAAACTGTAACTGGCAGGGAGCTCAGGAGTGTTGATGCTGATGTACAGATGGGGTGCAAGATCATAGTTCCCTGAAAATGGCAATATAGGCCAATGCATTCAGTTTAAAGGTTGGCAAATCACATTGCAGCAATACAAAATGTTGGTTAGGTTACACTTGGAGTATTGTACAATATATAGTTCTGATCACCACACTACAGGAAGGATGTAATGGGATTACAAAGATTGTACGAGATCCAATGGTGGGAATGGAGGGTTTTACTTATTTGGAGAGATTGTATAGGCAGGGTTTATTCTCACAGGAAAGCAGGAGGCTGAGGTTTCTGAAATTCTGAGGGCCCTAGATAGAAAAAATAGTCAGAGTCTTTCTCCTGGGTGGGGAGGACATAGTTAAAGGTAAAACGAGAGAAATGTAATGCAGATCTGTGGGGCACTTTTCATGCAGAGAGTGGCGGTTGTATGGAACGAGCTGTCACCAGAAGTGTTAGAAGAAAATACAATTATAATGTTTGAAAGGCATTAAACACAAAGGTGGATAGGCAAGGAGTGGAACAATCCAGACCTAAGGCAGGAAAACGGGATTAGCACAGATAGGCTTCGCAGTCGGCATGGATGAGTAGGAAACATAGAAACATAGATAATTGGTGCAGTAATTCGAGCCAGCACCACCATTCAATAGGATCATGGCTGTTTTAGTGTAGAGATAGAGTGCAGCAGTAGGCCTTTTTGGCCCACCGAGTCCACACTGACCAGCGATCTGCGCACCACTTACAATCCTACACACACTAGGAACAATTTACAATTATACCAAGCAAATCAGTCTATAAACCTGTCGGTCTTTGGGGTGTTTGGGAAGAAACCGATCCCGGAGAAAACCCATGCAGGTCACGGAGAGAACGTCCAAACTCCATATGGACAGCATCCGTAGTCAGGATCGAACCAGGGTGTCTGGCCCTGTAAGGCAGCAACTCCACTGCTGCACCACTGTGACTTGCCCCAAGTTGGGCTGAAGGGCCTACTTCTGTGCTGTACAACTATTTGACTGTATGACCCTATGGTGATTCAACACAGTAGTCAAGAAGAAAGTGCTTCCACATGTGCAGGAGCCTAGTAATAGCAATCATAAATATGGACTTGATGGAGAAAGATATAAAAGTGTAGATTGGTAGTTTGGAATGAAATAAGGTTTATGCAAAAGCATTATCCATAGACCTTTCAGCTGCATGATCTGATCCCACTGGAAAAAAAATCTATGCCATCTAAACATGGATTTAAAGATTTCAGGAACTTGTAAAACGTCAACATATTTTTAAAAAACATTTGACAACTAAAATATAATAGCCATACCAGAAGTTAATAGGAACCTACAGCTCGGAGTTCTCACAGTGAGCAGAGAGGTGTAACCTTTCATTTTACCACAAGATCTCAAGAACTGAATGCTATGGGCATTCAGTTAGTTTTGTGACATTCTAAAATAAAATCACAGAGAAATGCAGTATAGGAATGGGAAAATGTCAGGCAACTGGAAAAGGAAAATGTTAGGGCGTAGTGTAGAGCAACTGCCTTACGGCACCAGAGACCCAGGTTCAATCCTGACCATGGGTGCTTGTCTGTACGAATTTTGTACTTTCTCTCCGTGACCCATGTGGGTTTTTTTCTGATATCTTCAGTTTCCTCCCACACTCCAAAAACGTACAGATTTGTAGGTCAATTGGCTTGGTGTAAAGGTGTAAATGTAAAATTGTCCCGAGTATGTGTAAGGTAGTGTTGATGTGTGGGGATCGCAGGTCGGTGCAGACTTGGTGGGCTGAAAATACCTCGTACCACTTTTTTCTTTTCTGTGCACTGTCCCAACATTTTTCCTTTATCACAAAAGACAATGGCAGATTTTCTGGCTTAGCAATCAATAGTTGCTTACTGATGAACTGATGGAAATAATGTTACAAAATGCTACTTCAAATGATGATACAGACTTTCTCCTTTATATTGAATACTTTCTGCACAGAAATCTGCAGCTAACCTTTCTTTCTCACACTGTTTATTATGGACGCAGACTATGTTGATGATTTTTTTTTTGAATCAGGAAGTTAGACATGTTTTGACAAAATGATCTATTGATTACAAGGCCATTTTTTGTGGCCTCTCTCAAAATAAATCAATTATCTCTAAATGAGGCATTCTCCTAATGTTAAGCAATTACTGACCACTGCAACCCCTATAAAGAAGAGTCACAACAATTGGGCAGCACAGTGCCTGCAAGACAGCAAACAGTGTTTATAGTAATTCCTTTCAGCTGTCAGAGGCAGGAAGTCTCCAAAAGGGCCATTCACTCTCTCTGGGGTGAAGGGCTTTGATATTGCAGTGTGCTTTCTACCCGGTATAGCAAGGTCAGGCGAACACATAAAAAGCAGCGATTAAAGAAATACAATATTAGCAAAGTGTGGCAAACCTTTCAAAGAATTTTTTTGACATTATGATTCCATTTCAGAAGCTCCTTGGGCTATTTATGTTAGATATATGACGAAGCATAACTCATTTAGCAAAGGCATTCTGGAGAACGTTTTGAAGTCTGCCGCTGGAGGAAAGCTAGACACTATTAAAAGAAAACAGCACTGATCTTGTACAGATAAATTACTTAATTAAATTTTCATTAACTATGCAGTCAATTTAATTAAATATCCTTTATTCGTGAAAGATTGGGAGATCCTCTATCCCAAATATGGGATTGGGTCAAAATAATAACTTTAGTATATTGCAGAATCTGTGATATAAACCTGGTTGTATAGATACAAAATATATGAAAGTCGATCAAAGAATAACATTAACATATTTCAACTGCCTATGACATTTTCATAGTATAAGTGCCCAACAGAAACTTCTTCCAGTAGTAATTTGGATGGCCTTATTGTTTGGGTTCCTCAGATCCCTTTGCACTTTTAATAGTTCTAAGCAGAAAATAAAATAAGATTGAATAATTCAAAAAAATGCAATCTAGTTTGGTAAACGGGAACAAAAATGCATCAAAGTGCATTTAGTTACTCTTCTATCGTGCTCAAAGGTGTACAATGCAATGATGAATGAGTTAATTACTTTTTGGCAGTTTATAATATGTCACTAAAACTTGTGCATCGGCCCACAATGCAGGATATCTGTCCAGTTAAAAGAAAGGGTTCCTATCTCAACACCTGAGTCGGAAAATGCACTGTGTGCAATGGCACAATTGAGGAAGATGCCAGGTTCAGTTCCTGGTCTGTATTGAGTTAGTTAATATAGGCCGGGGCAGCAGTTCAGACTTCACAGCTGGCTTGTGTCCCTGGGCTAGTTGGGAAGTGGAGCAAATTGTGACAGGGTGCGGAGGGGTGGAAACTGGGGGTGGGGTGCGGGGGGGTGCAGAGGGTTCCTTTATGAATTAGGCCCCACAGGCACTCAAGCTGCTATTGATATGGTTTGAATGTGTGCTTTATTCAAAAACATTACTCTTACAGTGCTATCCATTACATGGCACAGTGTCGCAGCAGGCAACATAGTGGTACAGCTGGTAGAGTTGCTGTGTCACAACGCCAGAGACCTGCGTTCAATTCTGACCTTGGGTGCTGTCTGTGTGGAATTTGCAGGTTCTCCCTGTGACTATGTGGATTTCCTCCGGGTGCTACGGGGGTGGATGAGAAGGGCATGCTTTTTATGCTGTATCTCTAAAAGAAAATTCAATAACTTAAAAATATATATTCTTGGGGACCTTGATTAATTTAGTTTAGTTTAGAGATACAGCGTGTAGTCATAAATGCTTCCTTCACTCCATAGATGCTGCCTCACCCACTGAGTTTCTCCAGCATTTTTGTCTACCTTTTATTTTTCCAGCATCTGCAGTTCTTTCTTAAACAGCATGTTGTCATACTACACTCGCTGGAGGCTGATTGTGGTCATTCAAGACTAATGATTCCATCCCCAGGTTATCATTGCAAATGTTTTTCAAGGCATTGTCCTGGACCCACCCATCTTGAGATGCTTCATCAATAGTCTTCCCTCCATAAGGTCAGCAAAGGATATGATTCCTGATAGTGGCACAATGTTCGGTTCCTTATGTAATTTGACAGCAAATGCAGCAGCTCTTGCCTGTCGGCAGCAAGTCCTTGACAATATTCAGGCATTGGTTGTCAATGGGAAGTAACATTCACACCACCAATGTTCCAGGCAATGACCATTTCCAACTAAGGAAAGTCTAACCATTTACCCTTAACATTCAATGGCATTAAAATTGTCTAGTGGCACAGTGCCATTGCAGGTACATCTGCTGCCCAGGGCATCAGGAACTCTGCTTCAATCTTGACGTCTGATGCTAAAGGTGTAGAATTTACATTGCTGATCTCTTTCCTACTTCTTCTTCATTTCTTATCAGTCAGCAGATCCGGGAATGCGACAGCTCGTGCAGAAACACAGCGGCATAAGGCGAGCCATCAAAGCCCATAGCCTCAAGAGTGTCGCAGGAGGACATCAGAACAGCCCTCTCCAAATTGTCAGCCATCATTCGCCACTTTTGTGCCCTAAAGTTGCCTTAGGTAGACCACTGAATTACGCAAAAGAACCTCTGGGATAGACACTGATCTACACCAGTGTGCATAGTTCAAACTTGTAGGTGCTGTTGTTTGTGACGTGTTGTCATAGTTCGATTTGGATGTAAATAAATTGTATTGATGGTAATTGGGAAGTTGGTTATGAAAGGAATTATGAAAGGAATTGAAAGGAATGAGTGCAGGTGATGAACTGGCTAATTTTTCTTACATTGTGAAGTATAGGTCATGTGACGCAGCACATTATATGGTGGTGGTGGAGTACAAACGTCAAAAGAGATCTGATTCTTAGATGGTACATAATGTCCCTTCCAGGTGCCGGATGTTTAATCAGAATTCTCTCATGCAAACCTGATCTCCCTTCATTTTGTCTTCCTTATATTTCTGTTCTTTTTTAGTATCGGCATTGCAAGGAAGTACAGCGCTTAGTATCAGATCCTAAAGGGCCTGTCCCACGAGCATGCGACTGCATGCGGCCAGCGCGACCAAACCGGAAGCGGGGGCCCCGCGGAGGTCGAGTGATCCCCGTACAGGGCCTGTCCCACGAGCATGCGGCTGCGCGGAGATCGAGTGATCCCGTACGAGTTGACGTGAAGTTTGAGCGAAGTCCGCGGGAAGTTCGCGCGTGACGTACGGCATCAAGACGCTATGTACGGCATCAAGATGCTGCATACGGCGTCGAGATACTGCGCACGCCCATTGGGGCGGTGCGTATGGCCTCAATGTGGCTGCGGGCCGGCAGGCCGTTGCCGCGTGGAATTTTTGGACAGTCAGTTTTTCGGAGCCCCGCGCGATGTCGGGACCAGCTCCGCACAACTCCATACGGCTCCGGCGATCGAAGTAGGACCGGCCCCGCGAGGCCGTACGGCTCAAGCGACCACGTTAGGTCGCACTTGCCGCATGCAGTCGCATGCTCGTGGGACAGGCCCTTAACTGTGCATCATTAACCAATTGTGGAATAGCATCCAACTTAAGAATGTAGAAGGGTCCAGACCAATGTAAAGTCTTGTAGAAAGGTGTTTTGGTTTACTTCAGAGATACAATGTGGAAACAGGCTCTAATTCCCACCGAGTCCGCGCTAACCAGCGATCCCCGTACACCAACACTATCATATACTCTAAGGACAATTTACAATTTTTGCCAAAGTCAATTAACTTACAAACCTGTATATCTTTGGAGTGTGGGTGGAAACCGAAGCATCCGGGGAAAAGCCACGTGGTCACGGTGAGAACGTACAAACTCTTTACATACAGTACCCATAGACAGGATCGAACCCAGGTCTCTGGCACTGTAAGGCATTAACTTTACCACTGTGCCATCGGGTTACGTGTCCATTTCCCTCCACAGATGCTAACTGATCCACAAAGTTCCTCCAGTAGTTTGTTTTTTACTTCATTAACATTTGTGAAGAACTCAACATCTGTTTAATAGCCGTCTCCCACGGTACAAGTTAATTCCAACAGCTCTCCTGAGTTAAAAAAAAAAATCAAACTCGGGGTAAGTACGGTGAATGAATGTAGCGGGTACGTCAGAGCTCGGGAACTTCTCTTAGCGGCTAGTAACCCTAACGGCAGGTACTCGGGAAGACTCGCTAATGGCAGGTAAGCACGAGGAGACTCGTGAAGATTTTTCAACAGGTTGAAAAATGTCCACGAGAGCCCCGAGTACCGACGAGTGGCCATTACCGTAAATCCCCGAGTTCAAATCAGGGCAAACTCGGGAGAGCTCTTGGAATGAACTCGTACCGTGGGCAGGGGTTTAAGGCAGCTACTAAACACATACGAATCACCCTATAGATGTTTTTCAAGCAGTTCATAGATATTATAAACATTTATATTTTTGTCCCAATTATCAGCCAAGAAACAATAATCACTTTAATTGTCCTTGTGGTTAATCCATTTCTTCAGCAAAATATTGATAATAGATTTGAAGCACATCTGTATATTATCATGATAAAATAACTTTCATCTCTCTTTTAACCTATGGCCATAAATATGATTTTTGTCATGAACAATTATTAATCAACAAATGCCATTCTTCTTGGGCCCTTTATACTATTTAATGTCCTTAGATCCACAGATGCTTTATGTTTAACTCATAAAACCTCCCTGTTTCCCAAAATTACTTTCATTACATTAAAAAAAAACTTTACTACAGTTCCTCCAACATTTGAGCAAAATATTTAATCCAATCATTACATATGTGATTAATTTAGGAAAAAAAGCTTGCCATGCCAACTGAACTTTATAATAGTTCAGGTTTATTTGCAAACTACAGCATGCTATTAAATTGCCAACACTCAACACTTCATGAGGTGAAGCAAGGCTATAATTAGACAAAGAAAGTACATTGAAAGTATTATCAAACAAATATGCATTGTCCTGAACTTGTGTAAATTAATTTTATGCAGAACTACATCATCCCTTTATTAAAAAAATGCCCAAAACCAAATTTTTTTTGATTCAGTGCCAAGCATCTCAAGGAAATGAATGTAACTGATTTGCCTGACTGTGACAGTTTTTCTCCAGAAACCCTAACGTCTGATGTCAAGATCAAGAAGGGCTATCAAAGGAAACAAAGTGCAGATCCCAACCGGGAAATTAACAGCATCTTAATCAGTGCAGTGGTCTTTGTGGTGATGCTCAAGTAGATCAATGAAGGGATAGACTTAGTTATTGATGCCCCCTCCTGCTGAGGGAGTGCAAGTTTGCCAGCCAATCACCCAAATGCTGCCTCGTTAATCAGGCTACAATAGTAGCTACATATCAACTTACAGATATAGCAGTCAGATGTTGAGATAAACCAGGTCTGATCCACTTGATACTCTTTGAACACAGGAGGTGCTCTGCCCCTTCACCCTTTATCTCATTAAAGGGGAAAAAGCAAAATTAATCTGTACAAAAGCATGCTTAACAATACCTTGGATAGTTGATGATTCATTTTGACAATAAACACCCTTTCTTCTTATCTGGTAATAGCTGAGTGTTTCAGTTCTATCCACAAATGTATCAGATTTAACCTTTACCTAATCTGATTGCCCCCATCCTTGGCTCTGGGATGAAAAAAAATACAGGGAATTCAATCTAGATTAAAAATGAACATGAAATCCCCTTCACAAACAAATATACAACAAAAATGCATGGTGGCCTGCAGTTATCCTGAATAAAACTATTATATCCTCAGAAGGATCAGGAAGAAGAAATATAATCCTTATATTGTAACTGATTATGTTCTAGTTTAAAATCCAGCCTATTGAATTAAATGTTGTAATGCAATAGGTTCAGTTAATAAACACTGGATTGTGTTTCTGCTTGCTTAGGGCTAGTGGTACTTTCACTCGAGAGTGCTACTGGATACATCTACTTCCCATTATAGTCTCCTCTCTGCAGAAGCCAGAAAGCCTGAACTTTTGCCCCAAATTTTTGTCCAGCAGTGCTTTTTAAATCGTAACACAAACCAAATTGCATGTCAGGTAATATTTACCAGAACCATGGCAAATAGTTGCTTTAAATTGGTTAGTTGAGCATTTACTTAAAATAGAAGGTGTATACTCAGCCATGCTAGGATAGTGATGGAAAGGTGACAAGTAATATCACATCCCATATTCAATGCATTCCTCACTTCTATCCCCACCCCTCCTTAAACCAATCTCAGTCAGGAAATATTATTCTGCTTCGCTGAATATACGGAGACTCTTATACAGCACGATACATGCTTATGTGGATATGTGGTGAGATCTTTGCTTGTTCTTGATTCCATTCTCCAAGTTCCTTTGATTCAATGTTCATGATGTTGACTTCCCCATCAGTCCTCTTGAAGTCTTTAATAGTCATCAACCATGGTTGTCCCCCATTGAAGTTGAAAGGATCTTTGAATCCAGCTACTCCACTTCTGCTGTTTTCATGACTATCCTTCTATCCCAGAACTCCTAAATCATCCCTTTTATTGTCTATTGGATCAACCTTCATATGCAGCAATTTGTTTTCTGAAAATGTCACCACTACCTTCACCTAATGTGAGGCCCACACACCAATTTCTAGAATAATCTCTGTTTTCCTTCTTAAGCAAAGGAGCAACGGACACAGGTCCATTCCTTTGGGACCTTGCCTCTGGCCACAAGGATCAAAGATCTTTGTCCAAGCCCTGGCAATCTCCTTTCCCAATAACCCTGTGGATAACCCACCTTAATGCCCTTCAAGAGACCCAGCATTTCTTCTTCATCTCAAAATGCCCTAGGATATTGGTATACCCCATGCTGATCGCACTATAATCCATATACTTCTCCTTGGTGAATAAAGTATTTGTTTCTTGACTTGCCGATGAGCTCCGGCTCCTAGCATGATTTCCCTCTTTCATCCTTAAGTCATCCTACCCTCTTGCTAGTCAATAGCCAATAGTCAATTTTATTCGTCATATACACATATAAGAGCAGTGAAATGAATTTGCCAGCAGCAGTACAATTAAAAAAGAACACACAATACACAATAAGATTTAACACAAACATCCACCACAGCATTCTTCACTGTGGTGGAAGGCACAAAGTACAGTCAGTCCTCCTCCATTGTTCACCCGTGGTCGGGGTCATAAACCTCTGCAGTCGCCGCTACGGGCGGCCGGATGTACAGGCCCTCTCGTCGGGACGGTCGAATACACTCCGATGCTTGGAGGCCCCGAATCGGCGCTTTCTTACCGGAGACCGCAGCTTCAGGATGTTGTAGGCCGCAGGACGGCGTTCGTCGCCCTTCTCTGGCTATCCCCGGCAAGGGATCCCACTCCGGATGGTAAGTCCACGCCGCGCACAGAAGCTCCGCAGACCGCGGCTTCAGGATGTCACAGGCCGCGAGCTGGCGGTCGGAGCTCTTCTCCGGGGATCCCCAACGAGGAATCCCAAGCTCCAGACGCCGCGTCTCGTTAATACAATTTGCCAGTTTCATGACCCCTTCTGGCCCTCTAAATTCCCTGCTTGTGTTCTTTCCTGTTTTATTCATATTCCTCAAAAGCCCAGCATAAGTCCATCTTCCTGAAGCTTAAACATTCTTGCGTTTTCTTTTGGACCAAATTTATAACCCCTTTCATCATCCAAGGTTCCCTTACCTTGCCATCCTCGTCCTTCTTCCTTGCTGGAACATGCACTTCCTGAAGTTATTAGATGGACTTTAAACAACACCCACATGTTAAATGTGAACTTATTCAATAACAGCTGCTCCAAATTTACTCCCCTTGGCTCCAGGCTAATGATGTTATAATTTGCCCTACCTCAATTAAGTACTCTTCCCCCAAGGTGCAGACATATCCTTATTTATATCTATCTATCCTATTAATAAAACTCTCATCTTGACCACTTCCAGTTTGCATTTTTTCAAATTTGTGCAAAAACGGTAACCTATATTGCTAGGATTTTTTCGCCACCTTACTCACCGTCCTCCTCTGCTCTAAGCGCACCAAGTTTAGTTCCGATCGGTGAAGTATTAGAAAAGTTATGAAGTTTTTAAAAATTGTGAGATGAACAGATTGGTCTTCTTGTCTGTCAGTCACCATGAAGGTAACGCCCCTTCCGGCACCTGCGGAGAATAAAGCCCCGGAGCGGGTATGAGTCCGTGAGCCGGGAGCTGTTAAATTGAACCGGAAGCCTCTGAGTGAAGTCGGAGTGGGAACGGGAGCTACTGCGTGAGGCCGAAAGCTGAAGGTGCGGGGTGAGCAGGGTGCGAGCTGCGTCTGCTGTGACTCCCAAGTATTGATATTGATGTTAAGGTCTTTGAGTGACTCTTTGAGGCAGTCTTTGAAGCATTTCTTCTGCCCCCCCAACTGAGCGCTTGCCCTGATACAGTTCTCCGTACAACAGCTGTTTTGGCAGCCAACGGACTGTCATTTGGATGCCATAGCCAGCCCATCTGGCTTGGGCTTTCTGAAGCAGGGTGTAGACGCTGGGTATGCCGGCCCGTTGCAGGATATCCGTGTCCAGGATTTTGGCGTGCCACCTAATGTGGAGGAGTCTGCAGAGACAGTTTAAGTGAAAGTGGTTGAGCTGCTTGGCGTGTCTGCTGTAGACAGTCCAGGTCTCACAGGTATAGAGGAGGGTAGTGAGAACTACTGCACAGTTGACCTTCATTGTGGTGGGAACGCTGAGTCCTCTCCTCTCCCAAACATTTTCACGAAGTCTGCCGAAGGCAGCGCTGGCCTTGGAGATCCTGTTGTTGAAACTCTCTTGGATATTCCAAACAAATTCTGCCCCATCCAAATCTTTTGCACTGAGTAAGTTCTAGTCAATATTGGGGAAGTATTGAAGTCGCCCATTACAACAACCCCGTTGCTTTGCATCTTCCTGTAATCTGTCCTGATTTCTATTGCTCTATCTCCCATTGGCTATTGGGAGGCCTATGGTACAATTACAATAGATTAATTGCACCTTTGTTATTGTTGAGCTCTAATCATATCACCTCAGTGGACGAACCCCTCAGTATAACCTCTTTAAGTGCCGCTATGACATTCTCCCTGATTAGTAAAGCAACTCCTCCATTCCTTTTACCTCCCTCTCTATCAGATCTGAAACATCTAAATATTGAAACATTGAGCTGACAGTCCTGTCGCTCTCACAACCAAGTCACTTGAATGACCACATCATCGTACACTGATCCAGGCTCTAAGTTCATCTGCTTTACCCTTGCTTTGAAATAAATAAGTTTCACCCCATCAGTGTCACTGTGTTAATTAACCGGCAATCCTGAGACCCTGTAGGTCCTGTTTTTTAACCTCTTTAAATGCTCTTGTGGGACCTCGCCCTTCCTACGTGTGTCATTTGCACTGATCAGAACCACAACCTCTGGCTGCTTACCCTCTTTGGGAGAATTTGCACTTAGATTGTTGGAAATTGCCTGGATGGTTGGGAAAATTGTTAAAAGCATACAGAATTCTGAGCATTAGAACGGAACATTGAGCAGTACAGCACATTAACAGGCCCTTTGGTCCACAGTGTCTGTGCCAGGTTAAGCTAATCTTCTCTACTTGCATGTGATCCATATCCCTCCATTTCCTGCATAACCATAAGCCAATCTAAAAGTCTCTGCAATGCCACATCCAACACCGCCCCTGGCAGTGAGTTCCAGGCATCCAGCACTCTCTGTGTAAAAAAAACCTGCCCCACACAATCTCCTTTTAATCTTTGTCCCTCTCACCTTAAAACTATGCCTTCTAATCTTTGATATTTCCACCCTCACATTATAAATAGTTTGAGACCAAAAAAGGCACAATAAACCTTTATAAAACACCTTGTCCACACCAGGATTATTGTGTCAATTTTATATGCCACAGATGAGGAAACATGCGAGGGCCTTAGAATGGGAGCAGAAGCGATTTACAGAAGTAAAGCTGGAGTTTAATTATGTGAATAGACTGGAAAAGTTGTGACTGTTCTCCATGGAGCAGAGAAGTGTACGGGGCAATTTGAAAGAGAATCAAGTATCAGCAGGCATATGTTTAAGGTGAGGGGGGAATTACTTAATGGCAACCTGAGAGGCAATCTTTTCACATAGTATATGGAACGTATATGGTGAGTATATGGAACGAGCTGCCAGAGGAGGTAGTTGAGGCAGGTACTA
This sequence comes from Amblyraja radiata, assembly GCF_010909765.2. Lineage (NCBI taxonomy): Eukaryota > Metazoa > Chordata > Chondrichthyes > Rajiformes > Rajidae > Amblyraja > Amblyraja radiata. The sequence goes on along the minus strand of NC_045957.1, from coordinate 48,779,181 downwards.
TAACACCATTTAAAAGATGGACAAGTACATGGATAAGAAAGGTTTAGATAGACATGGGCCATATAAGGACAGGTGGTCCAGCATGGACCGAGGATCTTGGTTAGCATGGGCGAGTTGGGCAGAAAGGCCTATTTCCGTGCCGTATGACTATTTCGCTATGACTCCAACTGAATAAGGAAATGCATGCAAGGTTTAAGAGAATGGAATCAGACAGGGCTTTTGAGGAATATAAAGAAAGGAGGAAAGGAGAAGGGAAGAAGGGAGAATCCAGGGAGTTGTTGGCTGGTGAGCCTCACATTAGTGGTTGGGAAGCCACTGTCGAGGAAGCTTCGGGATAGAATTTACTCAGATGTGGAAGATAATTGGTTAATTATGTGAAATCAGCATGGCTTTGTACAAAGCAGGTTGTGTCTTAATAACTTAATCAAGTTTTTTGGCGGTGATAACGGTGATCGATGAGTAGGGCAGTGAACATTCTCTGCATTGATTTTCGTAAGGCATTTGATAAAACCTTGCATGGTAGGCTGATCTTGAAGATTAAGATGCATGAGATTAATAATGACTTGGTTGTATGGTTTCTGAATGGCCTGCTGATAGAAGACAAAGGGTTGTGGTGGAAGGACAATATTCAGGCTGGGGGTCTGTGATGAGTGGAGTTACACAGGGATCTTTGCTGGGACTTCAGTTGTTTGTGATATATATTTAAATGACATGGACGTAAACATAGATAAGTTGGTTAATAAGTTTGCAGATGACACCAAGAGTGCTCGCGGATATAGATTAGCTGTAGAAATGGGCCGCGAATTGGCAGATGGAGTTTAATCCGACCAAATGTGAGATCTTTCGCTGTGGGTGGTCAAATTTAAGAGGAAATTTTGCAATTAATGGCATGATCCTTTACAGCATTGATATACACATTGATCTTGGGCTACAAGTCCATAACTCTCTGAAAGTGGCCACACCAATAGATAGAGTGTTAAAGAAGGCATATGGCATGCTTGATTCCATAGGTAGAGACATTGAGTATAAGAGTCGGGAATTCGTGATGCAGCTTTATGGGCCCTTGGTTAGGCCGCATTTGGAGTGTTGCATGCAGTTCTGGTTGAAAGGGTGCAGAGGAGGCTTACCAGAATTATGCCTGGACTGGCGAGTATTAGCTACAAGGAAAGATTGGACAAACTCAAACTGTTTTCTCTCAAATGCCAGAGGTTGTGGAAGACCTGATAGAAGTATATAATATTATGAGGGTAGACAATCACAACCTTTTTCACAGGATAGAAAAAAATCAAATACTAGAGGGCACAGCTTTAAGGTGAGAGAGGCAAAATTTAAAGGAGACATACAGGGCAAGTTTTTTTACATAGAGGCTGATGAGTGTCTGTAACTCGCTGCCTGGGTTGAAGGGTACTGGTTGAAGTAGATATGATAGTGTAATTTCAGAGACTTTTGGATAGGCATGTGGATATGCAGGAAATAGAGGGATATGGATTATATAGAGGTAGATATGAGATGGTCTTGCCATCATATTTAGCACAGATGTTGTGGGCTGAAGGGCCTGTACTGTCCTATGCTCCTGTGTTCTACAGTAGGGAGCAAAGCTTTACGATTAGAGGGAGAAAGTTTCAAGGAGATGTTTGCAGCACATTCTTACACAGAAAGTGGTAGGTGCCTAGAACATGCTGCCAGAGATAACGGTGGAAGCATATACAACAGTGTTGTTTAAAAGGCTTTCAGTAAAGCACATAACTTTGCAGTGAATTGAGGGATATGGACCACGTGCTGGGGGAAGTAATTCATTTAGTTTGGCATCATGTTTGACACAGTCATTGTTGTCCAGACGGTCTGTACTGTTCTACCTATCTATCTGTTTTTTTTAACCTCTATTAGCATTGCATCATCTAATTTATGTTGCTATTCCTCACTCTTGCTACCAAAATGAAGCGCTTTCCATCTTTCTGCTTGAAATTTCATTTTCTCCTTTGGCCATTCCACCAGTATGTGTACAGCATATCATATATTATTATTCTCTTACTACCCTCAGTAGAATTCCAACCTTCACATAATTCCTAAAATATGCTGACACAGTATTTCAATTGTGACCTAAACCAATATGTTAGACAAGTTCAACACATTTTCCCTTGTTTTATTTTACTCATTGACTTTATTTATGAAGCCCAAGATTCTGTAGGCTTCACAAATCATTCTTTCAATACACACTTCCATTTTCACAGTTTTATGCCCAGGTTCTCTTGTTAAGCTCTGCTTTAAGAAGGGTACCATTTCATCTATTTTCACTTTTCATACTCTTTCAATGTCTGACTCCTCATTTTACGCCCTCAAGCTTTTCTGTACCCACTGAAATATGTCTTGTACTCTGGCACAAGTGAGGTAATATATCAAATGAGACTCAGGCTGTCAGTTTCAGAACGCCTGCCCAGACAGTCCTCTACAACTGTTGAATTTCTAAACTTTGCTATCCTCTCTCTGCAGTCCTTTATTCCTTGATGAAATGCTTATTTACTTCATGCAACTCAACGCATTGCATCCATCAAGTAAAGTTGAGTTTATTGTCGTTTGCACATGGTGAGGTGCAGCTACAATGAAAATCAAACAGGCAGCAGTATCACAGTCACATAGACAAGACGGAAAAATGTAAATTATACATAATTTATATATGCTACCTCTCAACAGAGCAATCCCTTCACATTCCCCGTCCTTATTTCCCCATATACCTGTAACTTATTATTTCTCACGCTTGTCCAACAATTCCCCTTTGATTATTTTTGGCACTTGTCTACACCAAGTAGTAATTCACAGACGCTAATTACAGCACCTTGTGTTCAGTTTTAGTCATCCTGTTAGAAGAAATATGCCATTAAGCCGAGAACAGTGCAGAGAAGATTTACGAAGATGTTTCCAAGACTTAAGGTCCATGACCTATAGGGAGAGGTTGGGCAGGGTAGGACTTTATTTCTAGTGTGCAGGTGTAAATAGCACATTCTAAGCTTCCCCGCAGTCTAGTTTCAGTCAAAAATCACTGAGTCAAGCACTTGCGCATCTAAACTTTATTTAGACAAAACACAATTACAGTTCCACTACTATACATAACCACCGCAGGTTCGATCCTCGTATCTGCCTGATCAAGCTCTCTTAGCCTCGCTCAAGCAGAAACACTCCAGAAGGTCACGCAGTCTTAAGTGCTCTCCCAGAAGATCGACACAGGACCTCTTGGGAGCGGTCTTTTATAGGTCCCCGAACCTTGAGCGGCCGAACCACATAGGGGTGGTCTCTTTACAGTCCAATAACAGATATCGATTAACACAGGATATGATAGACATTTTCCTAACCCAATAATGCAGTGATTAATACATTGTATTCAAACGGTGCTTCTGAAAGGAAGCAAACATCGCAACATTTACCCAGATATTCAAGAAACCCAGACAAGGCTCAATACTTAATCCAATCAACATCTAGCAAAGTAAAGCTTTGCAACAATATGTACAATGTGTATGTCTGGTTTGCATTCATCCAATCCATGCAATTTGTACCATATTGTTGGGATCAGCAGATGGTTCATTCTCTTCCTGCAGCTTTTATCTAGGCTCTAGACAAACTGGCCCCATTCTGCAGCTTGACCCATTTCTGCAGAAGGCACATTTAAATTGACCAAATGGCCTAGCAGCCCAGAAGCCTTTACTCAATTTTAGGGTCCTGGCCTCTCCAATTTGGCCAGAATTAACACAGGAGGCCAAGGGATGAACTTAGAGAGGTGTAAAACATCATGAGGGGGATAGATAGGGTGGATGCACAGAGCCTTTTTCACAGGATATGGTAAACAAAAACTGGTAGACATAATTTAATGTGAGGGGAAAGATTTAATAGGCAGTTTTTTGACACAGAGGGGAGTGGGTATATGAAATGTGCTGTCAGGGACAGTGGTTGAGACAGTTGCTATAACAGCATTTAAGAGACATTTGGACAGGTACATGAATACATTGAAACGCAAGCAAGTGAGACTAGCATAAATGTGGCATCTTGGTCTGAAAAGATGAGTTGTGCCAAATGGCCTGTATCTGTGCCATATGCCTCCATGTCTCTATGCCATATGACTTCATGCCTGTGCCACCATGTCTCTATGCTTAAGATGTGGGAGGAACCAGATCACACAACAAAGACCCACAAAGTCAAGGGGAGATCATGCAAACTCTGCACGGACACAATCTGAATCAAATCCAGGTTTCTGGAACTGTCAGGCAGCAGAGATAATTGTTGCACACCCCTGTCATCCTAATAGATCCAAGTTTGAAACCAGAACCCTGCGTAGAATCATTACTCCCACCAGTCTCTGATGAGCTTACCAGTTGAGAGGGGTGTCACACACTCTGGCTATTTCTGAACCTACTGCCTGTTCCTGCCTTTTTGGATGGCCACCCACTTACTTTCCATGAAGTCTCTGCAGCCGTTAGGTGACCATCTCCTGGGATGTATGACACAGGAAACACTCTGTTTCTCCTATGATCTGCAGTGACTCCAGCTGCCTCTCAACCTCAGAATTTATGACCTGCGGATCAAACAGCTGGAGGCACTTCCTTTACACGTGGTGTCACTGGGCACATGAAGTGTCCTGACCATCCTACATTGGTCTATAATTGCAACTAATACGTCTTTGTCATCACTCCAAATTGTAAGAAACTTACTGCACTTGTTCTCTTTTAACCTACCAATTTCATTGCTTGCACAGTAATTTCCAAGTTTAATATAAAGATTTAATTTAAGGAGTAGAATCTTCTACTTCAGCAAATTCTCAAATTAAGTATTGCTCAATTAAGTAAAGCACAAAACAGTCCATTTGGCCCAACTTGTCCTTACTGATCAAGATGCCTATCTATGTAAATCCTATTGCCTGCATTTAGACCATCTATATACTTTTAAAACTCTGTGTGTGTGTGGGTGTACAGCATTTTGCCTTTGAAACGTATCTCCTCGAAAACCAGACGCAAAAACGCGGAGAGTTTTACAATTTCGGCAAGGATTTAACTTATGAGTTCAGAAATCCACTCCTCTCTAGATTTCGTCAATTATTTCCCCAGATTTTGAATTAAATTGTTCACTTAAATTGTGTAGTTATATCCGCCTGCTCTGGCTGTTCATTCCAGATACTTATTGTCCTTTGGATGAAAAACTTGGCCCTCAGATCTCCTCCAAATCTTTTCCTTCTCATTTCAAACTTGTGCCATCTAGTCTTAGACTCCCCTGGCCTAGTAAACTGACTGTGGCAATCTACCTACCAATGCTCCTATAATTTTACATATCTCTATGAGGTCAACTCTCATCCTCCTTCACTTCAGGGAAAACAGACCCTGCCTATACAATCGCTCAAGTATAGAACATTAACATATAACTCTCCTTATAACTTAAGTCTATCAGTTCAGTGATAATCCTGTGATTTTTTTCTATGACCCCTGTCTTAATCACATGCTTCCTACTGTGTGATAACCAGAACTTCATGCAATATTCCAAGTACAGCCTAACCAATGATTTGTACAACTGAACATGACATAACTGTTGTACACAGTGCCTTGGTGGATGAAGCAAATATACAATATGTTTTCTTCACCATGCTGTCTACTTGTGTTACCACTATCAAGGAAATATGTACTTGTACCCCAGATGTTTCTGCTCAATTACACTTACTAGGATCCTGCACTGAATAAGCCCTGGTTAACCTTCCTAAAGATTCTCATCACTTCACACTAGTCTGAATTACAGTAAATTGCATCAGCCATTGTTCCTTGCCCATTTCCAAGCTGATCTACACCCTGCGGTAACTGTCTATACTGTGTTTGAACTATCTTTCATCGGACTTTATCAAATTTTAACTTGCACTGTATTTATCCTGTATGTACATTGTGAATCATCCATATTGTAATCATATATAGTCTCTTCTTTGACTGGATAGCGCGCAACAAAAGCTTTTCACTATATCTCAGTATACAATACGTGACCATAATAAACAAAACGTTTTACTAAACTAGTTTTTTTCTCCCTCTCTTCATTGTGCACTTGCTTAAAACTCCCTATTATTTCTAGTTTTCTTTTAGCCCCAGTGGAAGATTGTCAACCTGAAATATTAACTCTGCCACACATGCATCATAAGCTGCTGGGTATTTCCAGAACCTTCCATTTTCTTTCCGATTTTGGGTATCCCAAGGCACTTTACTTTGGACTTGCTTGTAATAGTTCTGTTATATCGTGTAACAAGGTCAATGAATGTACCCAAATTCATGGGTTATTCAAACACTTATTTCTACTTGTGTACAGGAATATTGCTGCCAAAATTAGAATTCTAGCCAAGCATGAAGCACAAACTTTAGAAGAAGATTGCCATTAGTGACTCTGACATTAGGACAGAATTTTATATTCCTGAAATGATCAAGTCAAAACAAGACTATAATCATCTGCATCACAGTTTCTAATAATTATTGGACATAGAAACTTTGCTTTGGTAGTTCCATTTTATGTGACCAATTTGAGGCAAGGTTGTGATAATTAGTGACTCTTTCAATGTATATTTGCTGTCTTTCAATCCATTAAGTATTTATATTATTATAGTAATTACTAACCAAGACTCTTGAAGCATATCAAATCAAAGGTATCAGTCTTTGAAAATTAAAATTACATAAATAATAGTCAAAAATTGTACTTCTATTGAGTATATATTCAATAAAAGTCACTGTCATTTCTACCATATCGTTTGGATTATTCTAGAAAAACAGTAGCCCCAACTCAGATTTTTTTTTGCTGTCTTACCCATCATTGCCATGAGCCAGAATTTAAAGATTCATCAAAATAATCTGATTAAGTTAGCAGTTCAGCTGCCTCAGAAATCATAAAATCACCTTCATTTTGTCTTAAAGCTATCTGATGTGTTCATTTCAGTTAGATTAAGTTTAAATGTTTTCACCAATGAAATCTGAAGGCCCAATTGAACACAGACGTATGTTACAGTGATTGGTTATTATTTTCTTTGTAACGTAATTACTCCACTGGGTATTCAACCAGCCAACAGACAATAAATCAATTTGATTGCCTATAGCAGAAGGATAAAAAAAAATAAAAGGTGAAACACTCCAAAATTTCTTCATACTATGATCAATATACACTGTTTCTTTAGTTAAACAGGGGATAATAGATGGCTAGCAATGTGTTACAAGGCAGTAATTTAAATTGTGCGATTCAAATTGCATGACTAAGACTTGGGTAGTTTATGAACCTCTGAAGAGCCTTGAGATTCAATTACTGCCTTAAATTCTCTGCCAGATATATGTTATTCTTCATAACAATATAGTTTATTTCTTTAAAAAAAAACATTTATTACTTTTCATATCTTTACACATTGGGTAGATTGAAGGTTGCTGAGGCATGATTTGGGTGAAAGGGTAGAACAGAGAACAATGAGGCATCTGGCAACTTACAAAAGAAGGAATGATTTTCGAATTTCTAGGCAATGAATTATAAAGGATTTTCTTTTGTGGACAGAGATATCGTGAATAAAAGACTTCATAATTGTTGAAAGTTTGCATTATTGGAGGAGGAATATTGACCAAGATCCCAATTTTACTCCCTATTTGTCTTTTTGTCACCCAATAAGGCATGGAAACTTATTGGTAATACTCCTTCTCTACAGTGTTTAAGAAGGAACTGCAGATGCTGGAAAATCGAAGGTACACAAAAATGCTGTAGAAACTCAGCGGGTGCAGCAGCGTCTATGGAGCGAAGGAAATAGGCAATGTTTCGGGCCGAAACCCTTCTTCAGACTGATGGGGGGTTGAGGACCGTCAGTCTGAAGAAGGGTTTCGGCCCGAAACGTTGCCTATTTCCTTCGCTCCATAGATGCTGCTGCACCCGCTGAGATTCTCCAGCATTTTTGTGTACCTCCTTCACTACAGCCCATGTATCGTATCAACTGAAGAAATAGAATGTATTTGAAGCCATATCCTTTTGACACTTGGGCAAATTTATAACCCTTGAGTCTGCTGACAGTGAAATAATGAATTTGTATAATACATAGCTATAGAATGACTATCAACAATTTCTATAACACCAATTCAATCAACAGTTCAGGTGGTACCATAAATCACAGAAGCATATTTAAACAACTGTCCAGAGATAGAGGATTACTATCTGTAATTCACAAGCAGTCACAAGACAATATTAAAAACAAATGCACACTTTATTTATTTGATCCATGGCTTCTTTTAATCCTGCATATACATTTGTTCAACAGTGGAGCATTAAGTTGAGGCATAAGACTTATTTGACTTCCAGTGGTTAAAGTGGTAAATATTCCTAGCGTCAATGTGGATGAGCGATAATCCACAAAACTTCAATACCAATGTGTTTTCTCACGTTTGTCTGCTTGATTCAAAATACAGCATTTATCTAAATTCAACACTGGCCCTGATATATATGTCATGACAAGGAAGGTAAAAGATGGTTTATTTTCAGAGGTGAGGATGCATGAGTAAGAGTGAAATACACAGAATACCCAGCGCACTGAAGTCCAACCACTGAGGCTGAAGCAGTTGGGTTTAGATATCATAACTTTGCTGATTTTGATTCTCTCCCTGTGGAATAAAGTACATTTTCCATCAGAAAACCCTAAATTTCTTTAAAAAGCACATTAACTGGACATTTAGTGGTTTCAGTGAAGTTTGACCTTAAATCATGCTTTTAAAGTTAGCCTTGAGTAAATGCTACATCCATAGATTGTCTCGTGAATCACTTTACTACCTGGTCAGATTATGCTCATCTTGAAATTCTAATACACAAGTTGTGGTGCTATTCTCCCATCCTTGATACTAACACGAAGAGATGGTCTTTCCCCATCCTACATATATTGCTACTCCCCCCTAAAATGGCCTTGTAAATCTTCTCTGCACTCTTTGCAGGTTAATGACATCCTTACCGATCCATAAAGGGGCTGTCCCACTTGGGCGACCTAATTGGCAAGTTTAGAAGAGTTTAGATAAGTTTGAAAAAATGTAATGTTGAAGACCTCCTTCGACTATGTAAAAGACCTCCTTCGACCCCTTTGTTTATGTTGACGCCTAGCTTCGACTAGCTACGACTAGCTACAACTTCGGGAAAATTGGACACCGAATAGTGGAGAGTGAAGACGACCTCCTTCGATCTCCTTCGACCTCCCTTCGACTATGATGAAGACTATCTACGACTACCTTCGACTACCTTCGACTACCCTCGATTACCAACGACTAACATGCCAACCTATTACGACCTACTACGACTAAACCTACGAGTAAAAAAAGTATCGATTTTTTCCATGGCGCCCTTTTTTTTAACTCGCGGGCATTTTTCAACATGTTAAAAAATACGCCGCGACCTGGCTGAGGCCTCAAGTACACGGGGACTACTCTCGAACATGAAGGGAGTTACAAAGACCTCCTACGACCTCGTGTCGACCATGCTGCGAGTATGAATCGAGGGCAAACGCCAGAACTCACGGATTAGTTTGCCCAAGTGGGCCACCCCTTTACTGTATCTCAGCATTCTGCTGCTATGTCAACGCTTGTGCCACTGCACCATGTAACCAGACATTTATCTTGAAATCATTCTGCTTTTCCAAATTGTTACTGGTGGTAAAAATACAATATGAAAGCAATCATTGGTTTCAATAGTGGATAGATGCGATTGTTCACTGTGAAAATTAATCAGGTATCCAAGAGGGTTTCTTGAAGTAGTATGTGGGTAGACCAACTTGAAGTGGTGCCATAATGGACCTTGTATTGGGAAACAAGCCTGGCAAGGTCACTGGTGTTTCAGAGAAAGAGCACTTTGGGATCCGTGATCAGACCTCCATTTACTTTGAGATAAACATGAATAAGGATAAGCCTGGATCCTGGGGGAATGTGATAAATTGGGTTCAGGCAGATTGCAACATAAGACACGTGTTGGAATAACTCAGCAGGCCGAGCAGCATCTCTGAAAAATGTGGATAGGGAACATTTCAGATCAGAACCCTTCTTCAGATTGATTCCTGGGATGTCAGGACTTTCATATGAAGAAAGACTGGATAGACTCGGCTTGTACTCGCTAGAATTTAGAAGATTGAGGGGGGATCTTATAGAAACTTACAAAATTCTTAAGGGGTTGGACAGGCTAGATGCAGGAAGATTGTTCCCAATGTTGGGGAAGTCCAGAACAAGGGGTCACAGTTTAAGGATAGAGGGGAAATCTTGAGGCCAGGGGGAAAGTTGAGGCCAGTTCATTGCCTATATTTAAGAGGGAGTTAGATGTGGCCCTTGTGGCTAAAGGGGTCAGGGGGTATGGAGAGAAGGCAGGTACATGATACTGAGTTGGATGATCAGCCATGGTCATATTGAATGGCGGTGCAGGCTCGAAGGGCCGAATGGCCTACTCCTGCACCTATTTTCTATGTATGTTTCAGTCCCAACCTAAAACATCACCTATCCAGGTTCTCCAGAAATGTTACCTGACCTACTCCAGCACTTTTATGTATATTTTGTAAATCGACATCTGCTCTTCCTTGTGTTCACAGATTATGACATTAATCATAATTAATCTCATAATCTCAGGCAAATTTGAGAGAGTAAATTGGGAGTAATTGTTATTGAGCAAGTCCACATCAGATATGCCGGGGGGTCGTTTAAAGACCAGCTGATCAGTGTTCAGGACTAGCATGTTCCAGTAAGGAGGAGTGATAACGATGGCAGGGTAAAGGAACCGTAGTTGACCAGAAAGGTTCTAAATTTGGTTAAAAGGGAAAAAAAGCTTATGTAAGATTTATGAACTAAGACAGGTCTTTTGAGCAATATAGAGCAAGCAGGAAGGAACTCAAGCAGGCAAACAGAAGGGCAAGAAGAGGCCATGAAATGCCATTGACAAGTTAGATGAAAGAAAATCCCTACATATATATTAAACACAATATATGGTAGGCTAATCCAGAAGATTAAGATGCATGGGATCCATGGTGACTTTGTAGTTTGGATTCAGAACTGGCCATAGAAGACAGAGGATAGTGGTGGAAGGGTGCTATTGTAGTTGGTGATTAGGGAGTAGAACTACTCAAGGACAAAGGAGGGAATGTATGCTTAGATTCAGAGGCAGAAAGCGAGGTACTAAATGAATACTTTGCATCTGTGTTCACCAAGGAGAAGGACATTGGGCATAGCAAGATCATATGGGATATAATAATATGCTAGGACAGTTTTGTCTGTAGCAGGTTGTCTTACTACATTGATTGAGTTTTTGAGGAGGTGATGTAGGTGATTGATGAGGGTAGGACAGTGGTTGTTGTCGACATGGAGTTTAGCAATGCATTTTATAATCCCCTCATGGTAGCCTGATCCAGAAGATTAAGATGCATGGGATCCATGGTGACTTTGTAGTTTGGATTCAGATCTGGCTTAACCATAGAAGACATAGGGCAGTGGTATTGTAGTTGGTAGTTTATGACCTGAGGTGTTCCAAAGGTATCTGTGCTGGAATCTCTGTTGTTGCTGCATGGAGAGGTCAGGTTTTCTCTGAACCGTTTGAGGTTGAAGAGAAACCTGAAAGATGGATCTAAAATTATGAGAGGCATAGATGGGGGTAGGCAGGTAGAATCTTTTTTCCTAGGCTGGAATTTGTTATTTGCACTATATTTGGTATTTTTTGAACTTTTTCTTTTTTCCCCGTTATATACAATGTTTACATATTCACATATTCGGTTGTGCTGCAGCAAGTAAGAATTTCATTGTCCCATCGGGATATATGACAATAAAACACTACTGACTCTTGACTTGAAATCTAAAAATCTAGAGAGCATAGCTTTAAAGTTAGTGAGGGAAAGTTTCAAGAAGATGTGCGGGACAAATTTTGTTTTACACAGAGAGTGGTGGGAGCCTGGAAAGAGCTGCCAGGCGTGGCGGCAGAAGCAGATACATTACTGGAATTTAAGAGGCTTTTGGATCGATGCATGGGTATGCAGGGAATAGAAAGATATGGATTACATGCAGGCACAGGAGAATAACTTGACATCATGTTTGGCACAGACATTGTGGACTGAAGGGCTTGTTACTGTGTTGTACTATATCCTCACAAAACAGATAAAATTGAAATGAGTATTAACCAGAATGCTATTTGAGCCAATATCTGAGAGACAGTTAAATGTAATAAGAATCTTTGCCACTCCAAGAGTTCTGGCTGAGATATACAAATCATCGCTAGACACGGGCGAGATACCAGATTACTGGACGGAGGCTGACATTAAATGTCTATTTACAAAGGGATGCAAATAAAAACTTGGAAACGACAGACTAGTAATCCTAACATCTATGGTGGGACTCTCTAACTCTATTTCTAACTCTAACCTACTCAACTCTACTGACACCAAGCTGATACTTTAACAATGTCTGAACGAAGAAGCTAGGATGGTTTACTTTTGAAAACCCAAGCCAGACTTCCATGGAACTTGACGGCACATTGGCCCAGCAGGGTGAAGTAGTGAAGAAATTAGGCGGATACAGTGTAATAGCTGTGGAGTTGTTACCACGTGGCTTCAATGAGCCAGAAGCAATCCCAGCCATTGCTGCTGTCCATGTGGAGTTTGCATGCTCTCTCGATAAGTGGCGGCGCTGTTAACAGCTGCGGCTCGCCTGCAGTCCGTCTGTCTTTACTTTTTTCTGTTGTTTTTTTTGTCTTGTTTTGGTTAAGTTTTAGTTTGTTGGGTTGTGTTAAGGGGGGAGGGGGTGAAACATGTTCTCTGTCTCTTCCTTCGGGGGAATGCGACTTTTTCGTGTCGTATCCCCCTTCTCTGCCTCCGTCTGCGCTGAGGCCTAATGGCGGAGCTGGCGGCCTCCAACCTGCGACTGACCCCGAGGCTCCGGAGGCAGAGCCAGCCAGGACTTACCAACGAGAGGCTGGCCATCGTCAGGGCTAAAGCAGCGGTGGCCCGACTTGCTGGTGCGGCGTTCTGGCTTTCGGCGCCGGCCTGGAGCTGATGCAGCGGGGCTCGGAGCGGAGACTGCGGGACCCGGAGCTGGGGCAGCGGCCTGGAGCTGGGGCTGCTGCCCGGAGCGGAGACTGCGGGACCTGGAGCGGCGACTGCGGGACCCGGAGCTGGGGCAGCGGCCCGGAGCGGAGACTGCGGGACCCGGAGCTGGGGCAGCGGCCCGGAGCGGAGACTGCGGGACCCGGAGCTGGGGCAGCGGCCCGGAGCGGAGACTGCGGGACCCGGAGCTGGGGCGGCGGCCTGGAGCGGAGACTGCGGGACCCGGAGCTGGGGCGGCGGCCTGGAGCTGGGGCGGCGGCCTGGTGCTGGGGCGGCGGCCCGGAGCTGGGGCGGCTGCCCGGAGCTGATGCTGTGGCGGGCCGTCTCGAAGACGGCGTTCCGGCTTTCGGTGGCGGCGACATCACCACGGAGGTCCGCTGGACTGGAGGGCGGCATCTCCGCCCTGGATCGATCGCCTCAGCGCAGAGGGAGAACAAGGAGGGAGAAGACGGAGACTAAGACTTTGCCTCCATCACAGTGAGGATGTGCTTGGTGAACTCACTGTGGTGGATGTTTAATTTGTGTTTATTGTATGTTTTGTTTTTATTGGTTCTGTGTATGACTGCAGGTGACATAATTTCGTTTAGACCGAAAGGTCTAAATGACAATAAAGGAATCTAATCTAATCTAATCTAATCTAAACTCCTGAGATTCCTATGGGTTATCCAGTATATACCCAGATCCCAATGACATGTGTTGGTAAGTTGATTGGCCACTGTAAATTTTTCCTAGTGAGCAATAGAATGAGGTGGTTGATGGGAATGTGAGGAACATTTGATAAGGCTAGTGTAGGGTTAGTGTAGGAGCAAATGGAAAGGCTACGTAGAGTTGATGGTGATTGTAACGGCGATTAATTAAAATTGGGGTGCACCAGGAGACCAGTCAAAGCTGATCTCTTGAGCACAACTTTGGTACAGCGTTTACATTCTCAGCTGACAAGATTACACAAAAACTTGATTAACAGTAAAACTAGGTCTTGATTGTAGAATGGTGGTTACAGAAAGACTCAATTAGGTAACAAACAGGGTCTTGAATAAAATGATTATCTACAAGTCTAACTTAGTTGACACTAGATCTAATTTTCAGTTACAACGATTGGTGCACGCTATAACATAATCAATGAACTTCCTGAAACTTGGCTGTCATCACGGCTGCATTCCATGTCTCTACTTTTAAGCTTTGTCTGCGGTTCCTTGTCACCACATTCGCACAATCCACATCCCTATTTACTAGTTATTGGCCATTACTGTTCTTTCCCCTGCAATAGTTAGTGTAACTGGATGCTTGATGGTTAGCATGGAGGATGTGTTTCTGTGCTATGTGACTCCATGCCTCTTGGAATCTGTGTCAAGTGTGACCATGAGAGATGTTTTAAAACAAGTTGTGCCCAATGTTGCGGCTAAGATTTCAATCCTCATGTATTAACAGCTGGTTGGATAAAATCTGTTTTTGGCACAATGTACTCTTATTCAGAATTGGAGGAGTGGTAACTTCAATCTGCACCTGATTGCCTCTTGGGCTTACTGTTATGCTTTTCTTTCACATTTTCTATTAAGATGGTGCACAACGTTTTGTGAGCAGGGCCAGATTTACAATCTAAACATGAAGTGTTTTTTTAAAAGCATTTCAGCCTCCCTCTGATTGATGAGGAGAAAGTTTTTCTTTGTATGGTCCAGCCAAACAACAGCAGTGTCTTGGGCTCTGTGGAGCAGGGGGGCAGATCATGCACTGTGCACTGCTGTATCACGGTCCTGGAATCTCCTCCCAATAACACCATTCAAATAGTTCTTCGACTAATCAAGATTGAAAGGTTAACACAGCCAGCATTAGTACCACATGGAGCACAGCCAGAAACAAACTTTGCAAAGCACATGCGGCAAGTGGCAGGGAATGGAGTGGCCCTCATGGGGCTGTGAGTGGAGAGTGTAGGTGGGCTGGATGGATGGACCCATCGCTTTCGCAAACCATATGCTATACCACACTATACTGGTACGGTGGCATAAAGAAAGCCGAGTTCGATCTTGACTACGGGTGCTTGTCTCGACAGAGTTTGTACTTTCTCCCCAAGACCTGCATGGGCTTTCCGCGAGATCTTCGGTTTCCTCCCACGGACCAAAGACGTACAAGTTTGTAGGTTAACTGGTTTGGTATAAATATAAATTTTCCCTAGTGTGTGTAGGATTAGTGTTAGTGTGCGGGGATCGCAGGTCGGTGTGGACTCGGTGGTCTAAAGGGCCTGTTTTCGTGCTGTATCTCTAAAAGTAAAACAAAAAAAATGATGCCCGTAACTTCCATGGCCCTGAAATGTTAAAGCCAATTCCCTCATCTAAGATGCTGCCTGCTCTTAGGTAGTTCCAGCACTGTCCATTCTTATTACAAAATAGAAAAGGTTAATGGAAGAGCTGTTTTTTCTCAAGCCTAGATCCACAAGAATAATTAAAAATACAAAATGCTGGGAAAACTCAGCAGTTCAGGGAGCAGTTGTCGAAAGAAAAACAGCATTGGCATTTTGGGCAAATAAGCCTTCATCAGAATTGATTTTGATCTACAAGAGTAAAACTATAGATATAGTTTAGAGGTCGATCACATAACACTAATATTTTCACAAATATTTTCAAAAATCCTAAAAGAAAATTAGAAAAACGTGTTTGAGAAAGGAATCTTTGCTAAAACTTACATGTCAAAAATGATTAAAATCAACAGTAGCACTCGTATACATGTTTACTCATGCTTGTCAACTAAAATAATAGCACACCTCCGGCCCATTGCAAGGTGACCACTAACTTTCTCCTCTCATGTTGTCTCTATTGCAGTAGATACAATCTAGAAACAATGCAAGGGAATTGAGATATCTTAGCAACAGAATCTGTTTATTGTCACTTGAGATGGGATATGGGAGTAATGACTGAAGTTATACAATTGCAACAATGAACATGTCAGTCACTGTCGTTAACACTTTAAAACACTTTAAAAGCCGTTAATACTTTCTAATTTTTCAACCACTGGTATCCTTCAAAACTGCAACAAACAATGGCAGTTCTAATCCTTTGTCTCAACCTTGCTTGATTAAACGGCTCATTTTTGTCCCCTCTCTTCCCTGTGCCACACCTGGATATGTACCGTTTCTTCCACTATCCCACCCTCCACTTTCCCCTCTCTCTTCCTCTGGTTTCACATTACAGATCTCCTCTCTTCTTATCTCATAGCATTTTGTCTTCTTCCCATCCCTGGCCTTCTTTGGCTACCCATCTGCCCTTCAACCCCTCCTCCCTCATCCCTACGTCCACCTATCACTTGCCTGACTATATCCAGCCTCTACCTCTCTTCCAGCTTTCTACCCCCACCTACAATCAGTCTGCAGAAAGGTCCCGACCTGAAATATCACCTATGCATGTTCTCCAGAGATGCTTCCCGACCCGCTGAGTTGCTGCAGCATGTTGTGTCTTCTCTTAATTTTCTTTCTGTTATGTCAAATATTTTGTAGCTATTTATAAATGCAGAAGCCATAAGAACTGATGTTAATTTTATGTTTCAATATAACCCCATGGGACAGATAATTGCAAATTGAAAATGTTTGAGAAAGATTTGCTTGCTAGTAAAAAAGTTTTGTATAGAGAGTTGCACTGTTAATAGGATTTGGTAAGTATATATTTACTGGGAAAAGGCTCTAATGCTGACTTCATCGTGTTGGAATAAATGAGCCAAATATTGTATTCTGTCACGTGTTCCAAAGGTTTAGTAACAAGAGGAATCGATCTAATACTTTATATCCTGAATTTTGACCCAGAATCATGTTCACGGTCAGATTTTGTTTTTGCTATTTATCCGCAGAAGTGTAATTTAAATCAAGGCAGAGGGAAAACAGTTCATTGAATGGGTGACATTTCGGGTTGAAACCCTTCTTCAGACTGATCGCGACACAAAATGTCACCCATTCATTCTCTCCAGAAATGCTGCCTGACCCACTGAGTACTCCAGCATTTTGTGTCTACCTTCGATTTAAACCAGCATCTGTAGTTCTTTCCTACACAGTACATTGAATATTGATTATTGACCTGAAGAAGGGTCTTGACCCAAAACATCACTCTCCAGAGATGCTGTTGAGTAACTCTAGCTTTTTGTGTCTATCTTCGGTTTAAACCAGCATCTGCAGTTCCTTCCTATGCAAACAGTACAAGATGTAGACTTCAGGGCAAGTGCTAAGATCTGGGGATTGAAGATAATGCCTAGTGTGGATTGTTACTCTCTGCTATGGAAACACTTTATGGATTGGGAAAATCGGCCACTTCTAATAAGTAAACTTGGCAGTGAATTAACAAATGACTTTAGCATCTATTTTCTATAACTTTTCTGGCATTCAATAATCAGTTTGGTGCCATGACGGAAACACTATTATATTTGTCAGATAAATGGAAATGTTACCACAATAAAATAATGATTCAAATGTTACGTTGTTCTGCCACATACATTATCATAACTATAGATTGTTAAAAAAATATCTAACACATAAAAAAATCAATGGATCTAAAAGCAGCATTTTTGGACCTGACTTTCAAAACACGTAATAAATTATTATTAGGTGTTGCACAAATTCCAATTCACTTACATGTTACTGACTTCCATGCTTCCAGAATGTACATATTGCCGCTTCACCTCTTGCCTTAAAAATGTTGCATGCAATATTGCAAAAAGTACAGGGTGAGATTTGATTTTGACAGTAAAACAAAATGGTTAACGACTAATCTCCTGTCAGTGGGGGGGGGTGGAAACAGACACATTTAAAAAAGACCGCAGACGATTTTACATTATGTGAGTCGATGTTTCAGGTAAAATAACAAATGTTACACGATTAAATTAAGGCTTCAGTTGCTCAACAAATAATCAACAGATTTTCTTAGGCCTCTCACTTATCTGGAAATGGCAGAGGCCAGGCTTATTAGTACTGACCACAAATTCTACACAGCAATTCAACGTAACAGCTCATTGACGTAGATCTTTGACACACGTTTAGTCCCTGGAGTGTATATTTTGCAGACGAAGGCTGCCAAGCACAGTATCTGGCGTGTGGTATGAAACCATTCCAGCCCATCTACATGCTGCCCTGTCTCCTCTCGTTCTGTCTCGCTACCTTCTCTCATTCACCATGTAAACTGCTCCTGCTTCTCCGCACTGTTTGCTGTTAGCCTGAGTTCTGTGTGGTCTTTTGGCGGATGTGTTAACTCTCCACTCTTGATTAGTTGAAGAACTATCTGAATAGTTCAGTTTAGTTTATTGTCACGTGTACCGTGTATCTAAGATGGCGCCTACCTGCGGCGACATTTTGCCAGCGGCACATCTTCAAATCTTCAAATATAGTATTTCTGAGCTCACCTGTATCAAAGAATCTGCAGAAATCAACGATGTAAGTAGCGAGCTGCTAATGCATTTAAATGCATTAGTGCTACTGCGAACTCCCGAAGATAGCGACGGTAAGGGAATCCCAGATCGGAGGGGAATCCCCGACCTCGCGGAGGCGCGCAGGTACAGTTAAGGGCCTGTCCCACCAGCATGCTATCACATGCGTCTAGCACGACCAAACGTGGTCGCTTGAGGCGTATGGAGTTGTGCGGGGCTGGTCCCGACATCGCGCGGGGTTCCGAAAAACTGACACTGTCCAAAAATTCCGCGCGACAACGGCCTGTCGGCCCGCAGCCGCATTGAGGCCGTACGCAGCATCTCGACAGGCGTACATGGCGTCTTGACGTCGTACGCAGCGTCTTGACGTCGTACGCCGCATCTTGATGGCATACGCCTAGCGCGTGGCGTTGCGCGATGACTTCACCGCCCGGCGTGCCATTGTGTGATGACGTCACCGCCCGACGCCGTGCGACGTCCAAATTCAGGCGGCCCGCCTCCTGCCAAGCTAATTGGTGAGTATGATGTCGGGACCAGCCCCGCACAACTCCATACGCCTCCGCAATTCGAAGTGGAACCGGCCCCGCGCGGCCGTACGCCTCAAGTGACCACGTTTGGTCACGCTAGACGCATGCTATCGCATGCTGGTGGGACAGGCCCTTAAGTACTGTACCTGTAAACACTGGGGAGGACTTCAAGGAGCCGGAATCGAGGCCGTCGGGCAGGATTTCTCAGCAGCAACAGAGCTGGAGGTGTCGAATGTAAGGGAATCCCTGACCTCGCGGAGACTCGCAAGTACTGTACCTTTAAACACTGAGGAGGGCTTCATGGAGTATGGAAACATGGCCATCGGGCAAGACTACAAGTAAGGCTGAAGCGTAAGGACTTCGGGCCCCTCTCCCTACCATCCTACTGGCCAACGTAAAGTCACTAGAACACAAAGTGGAGGACTTAAGGTCAATGCTGCTTTACCAAAGGGAGCTGAGGGAATGCTCTGTGTTCTGTTTCACAGAGACATGGCTCACTCCCAGTTCCCCAGACTCAGCAGTCCAGCCTGAAGGGTTCTCCATCCAGGCATCTGGGGAAGGCAGAGGAGGGGGCGTCTGCCTCATGGTCAACTCTTCATGGTGCTCATATGTGGCAGGGAATTCAGACAGGGAATTCTCCTCCATCATCCTGACCGCAGTCTATATCCCACCCCAGGCAGACGTCCGTCTGGCACTGGAGGAGCTGCATGCCATAATCAACAAGCATCAGATGGCTTACCCAGAGGCATTTACCACCGTAGCCGGGGACTTCAACAAAGCCAACCTGAAGAAATCGCTCCCTAACCCACCAACATGTCTCCTGCTGTACCAGAGGATTAAACACCCTTGAGCACTGCTACACCATCATCAAAGACACCTATCGCTCTACCCCTCACCCTCACTTCAGAAAATCAGACCATTCAGCAGTGTTGCTTCTTCCTGCATACAGGCAGCAACTGAAGAAAGCACCCCCAGAGTTGGTCGGGAAAGGAGGGGGGGGGGGGGGTGGGGGGGTGGGGGGGGGGGGGGGGGGGGGGGGGGGGGGGGGGTAGAGGAACAACTCCAGGACTGCTTGGAGTCTGTAGACTGGGCAATGTTCAGGAACTCGGCTACAGACCTTAATGAATACACCACAGTCGTTACAGACTTCATAAGGAATATATGTGGAGGACTGCGTTCCAACAAAGTGTTTCCTAACCAGAAGCCTTGGATGAACCATGATATCTGCATTCTTCTGAAGGCAAGGTCCCAGGCATTCAGGTCTGGTGATGCAGAGGTCTATAAGAAGTCCAGATACGGCCTTGGTAAGGCCATCAAAAAGGCCAAAAGGGACTTCTGCCTGGACCTGATGGTATACCCGGCCGTGTTCTAAAAACCTGTGCGGACCAACTGGCAGGAGCTTTTACGGACATTTTCAACCTCTCACTTCTGAGATCTGAGGTTCCCACCTGCTTTAAGAGGGCATCAATAATACCGGTGCCCAAGGGTAAGGTGATGTGCTTCAATGACTATCGACCAGTGGCACTAACGTCAGTAGTGATGAAGTGCTTTGAGAGGTTGGTTATGGTGCACATCAAAACCTACCTTGACAAGAACCTTGACCAACTACAGTTCGCATACCGCCACAACAGGTCAACGGTAGATGCGATCTCACTGGCTCTCCACTCCGCACTGGACCACTTGGACAATAAAAACATCTATGTCAGGCTGTTGTTTATGGACTACTGCTTGGCGTTTAAAACCATCATCCCTTCCAAGCTGGTTACCAAGCTCATGGTACTGGGCTTCTGCACATCCCTCTGCAATTGGATCCTCATCCACAGACCACAGTCTGTTCGAATTGGAGGAACCACTTCATCCTCAGTAACAATTAGTATGGGAGCACCTCAAGGCTGCGTGCTCAGCCCCCTGCTTTACTCACTCTATACTGGGACGACAGATGGCACAATGGGCTAAGTGTTCGGCTGGCAACCGGAAGGTAGCCGGTTCGAATCCCGCTTGGAGTGCATACTGTCGTTGTGTCCTTGGGCAAGACACTTCACCCACCTTTGCCTATGTGTGAATGTGTGTGAATGTGTGTGAGTGACTGGTGGTGGTCGGAGGGGCCGTAGGCGCAGATTGGCAGCCACGCTTCCGTCAGTCTGCCCCAGGGCAGCTGTGGCTACAGAAGTAGCTTACCACCACCGAGTGTGACTGAGGAGTGAATGAATAATGCGATGTAAAGCGCCTTGAGTATTAGAAAGGTGCTATATAAATCCCATCCATTATTATTATTATTATTATTACCCATGACTGCGTAGCCGGCCATAGTTCGAACTCCATCATCAAGTTTGCCGATGACACCACTGTGGTTGGACGAATCACAGATGGGGACGAGTCAGAGTATAGAAGTGAGATCGACCGACTGACCAAATGGTGCCAGCACAACAACCTAGCTCTCAACATCAGTAAGACCAAGGAACTGATTGTGGACTTTAGTAAGGGAAGGATGAGGACCCACAATCCTGTTTATATAAACGGGTCGATGGTGGAGAGGGTCAATAACTTCAAATTCCTGGGCGTGCATATATCAGAAGATCTTTCCTGGACCCAGCACACCGATGCAATTGTAAAGAAGGCACATCAGCGACTCTATTTCCTGAGAAGATTACGGAGATTCGGCATGTCGAAGAGGATTCTCCTAAACTTCTACAGGTGCACGGTAGAGCGCATTCTGATTGGTTGCATCATGGCCTGGTTCGGCAACCTGAACGTCCAGGAGCGAAAAAGTCTACACAAAGTTGTGACCACTGCCCAGTCCATCACCGGCTTTGACCTCCACACCGTCGAAGGGATCTATCGTAGTCGCTGCCTCAAAAAGGCAGCCAAAATCATCAAGGACCCACACCATCCTGGCCACACACTTATCTCACCACTGCCATCAGGAAGAAGGTATAGGAGCCTGTATATACAATGTTTACATATTCACATATTCTGTTGTGCTGCAACAAGTAAGAATTTCATTGACCCGACCGGGACATATGACAATAAAACACTCTTGACTTGACCGAGGTACAGTGAAAAGCTTTTGTTACGTGCTATCCAGTCAGTAGAAAGACAATACATGATTACAATCGAGCCAGTCTAATCAAGAGTAGGTTCAAACACAATGAAATGAGAGTGTTGTAGGCATGGTCACTCAGGAAGTTCATAAGATCTAAGTGATTGCTAATATTTGAAGGACATTCTCCACATCAATCAGTGGAATGCAGAAGTGCTTTTAAAAAGAGCATGGGAGACCAGAGATCGGTAACAAAATGGAAATGAACCATGGAGACATGGTGAGTGAAGCAGCAAATTCAATGCTATTTATGTCCTTGTACACATCTAAAAATATTAGTGCCAGTTTATGAATGGCTAATATTAAACCTGATTATAAATCTGGTCCTCCTTACAAAGAAACATAGAAATAGGTGCAGGATAGGCCATTCAGCCCTTCGAGCCTGCATCGCCATTCAATATGATCATTCTGATCACCCAACTCAGTACCTGCCTTCTCTCCATACCCCCTGATCCCTTTAGCCACAAGGGCCACATCTAACTCCCTCATTCAATATAGCCAATGAACTGGCCTCAACTACTTTCTGTGGCAGCGAATTCCACAGATTCACCACTCTCGGTGTGAAAAATGTTTTTCTCATCTCGGTCCTAAAAGACTTCCCCCTTATCCTTAAACTGTGACCCCTTGTCTTGGACTTCCCCAACATCGGGAACAATCTTCCTGTCCAACCCCTTAAGAAATTTGTAAGTTTCTATAAGATCCCCCCTCAATCTTCTAAATTCCAGCGATTACAAGCTGAGTCTATCCAGTCTTTCTTCATATGAAAGTCCTGCCATCCCAGGAATCAGTCTGGCGAGCCTTCTCTGTACTCCCTCTATGGCAAGAATGTCTTTCCTCAGATTAGGAATTACAGTACTAAATTAGAATTGCAGATGTAGTCTGCTTTGCTGAGCATTTGCAACATTTTCTGTTTTACTAATTTTTTCCAGCATCTGCAATTTTTTACTTTTGGGTAATTTATTTCTCTTTTTTAAGGCCCAAAAACAAAATCAACAGGCCCATCCCAGATATTCCAAGTAACACAAGCATTTAAAATAGCATCCAGATCTTCTCTACGTTTCAAGATAACTTTGAATACCTGAAGGTATTGCCCTCATGGCTGAAAATATATCCACCAATGCTTGAGTAAACACTATTCACTCCATGGCTTAAAAGGGTAAGCATCTACCTCAATCTAAGACTCCATTCAACTAAACATATAGTGCCACTAGGACCCCCTGTAACCAAGTGTGTAGTGAACCAAAATTCCTCCAACCAAAAGCATACCACCACCATAACCCTCTGCAATCAAGTGGATACCATCACCCTCTTAAACCACAAGTATGCCATGACCCGGACCCCTTTGGTTAGAAATGTATTCATTTTGCCTGACATAACTGTCTTGCTCAGTTACCAAACCTCAGATCTGGAGGTCATTTTGCTCTCTGTCATTTACTGCCTTGCTCTAAATGTTCCACATATTCTATCAGCATTAAACATTGTTATGACAACAAATTCAGCACGCTTCTTTCAATATAAGACTGCTGTGACACACCTAGATATCCTTTCAATCAGAATGAATGATTTCTAATGGCCCTGTCTCACGGTGCGAGTCCACCCACGAGTGATCCCGAGTTTAAAACAAATCAAACTCGTGGTAATCACGTAGAATTGACGTAGCGGGAACGTTGGAACTTGTAACGCTAACGGCAGGTACTCGGGAAACTTGTTAACTCGTGAAAATCTTTCAACATGATGAAAGATTTCCACGATCAAATTTACTCTTGAAGTAAAAATTTTAAACTTTTAAACTCGTTGTAAGAACGTAGTAGCCCGTGAGTTTACCGTAGTGACTCGTGAGTCTACCGTGGGCATTCTTTAACTCAGCGTGACAGGCAGCATCTCTGGAGAGAAGGAATGGGTGACGGGATGACGTTTCCAAAATGTTACTGCGTCTTGGTGTTACTCCAGCACAGTCTGTTCACTTTTTATCAACCAGCATCTGCCCTTTCTTGTGTATGACATTATTTGTCACTACGGTAAACTCACGGGCTACTACGTTCTTACAACGAGTTTAAAAGTTTAAAATTTTATCCAAATACTTCTCCCATTTGTGACAAATGTTTATCTCAAAATGCCACTTTAACACATTCTTTTGTTTCCTGCATAAAACTCCATAGATTCTGGTGCGACATTTTTGATATATTTACAAATTTATTCAAGATAAAAATGGAGCCTAATACTGAAATGATTATACTTGGAGTAACGGGAGACGGGAATAAATTGAACACATTTCAAAATTCATTTTTTTAATTATGGGTTAATAATAGCAAAAAAACGTATACTCAAATTTTGGAAAAATACACCCATACCAACGCTTAAAATGTGGATTATAAATATGTTGGACTCAGCACATCTTGAAGAAATGCGATTCCTCCTAACAGATAAACCTGACCAATTCTTAATGAGTTGGTCTCCATTTATTGACCTTGGAAGCATATGGTGCAACAAAATCGTAAAAAACAACTGTTTCAGGACTGGGTGAAAGATGGTCAAGAATATAAATACTCATCTCCTACCTATTTTCTACTCTTCCTCTCTCTCTTTCTTCTTTTTTGCTTATTTTCCTCACCTACTCTCTTTTCTTTTTCTTTCTCACACACTATATATCACATGTTTTTCTATTCTCTATTACCTAGTCTCTCTTTCTCTCTCTCTTTTTAAAAAATTTTTTTTAAATTCCAAGACTTTATTCAACACATCAAAAAATACAACAGATCACGTCATACACAAAACGAAATTACATTATACCAAGTGTCATTATAGTACAACATTACAATCATTATTCACAATACTCTCAACCCCACGCGGTGACCAGCGCCCACGGAATACCTCCAAAGTCCCCGTGAACACCGCATGTTCCCTCTCCAGGGACACACGTGCACGGACGTAGGCCCGAAAGAGGGGCAAGCAGCCGACCCTTGCCTGACCATCCATCGCCTGCTGCCTGGACCCGCGTATGGCCATCTTGGCCAGGCCCAGGAGTAGACCGACAGGTAGGTCCCACCCTCCCACTTGGCTCTCCCCACAACCTGCCTTGTTTCCAAACACAAGAATCGTAGGACTAAAATGTAACCAGAACTTTAGGAACAACCCCTTCAGATATTGATACAGGGGCAGTAGCCTCTCACACTCCATATAAATGTGGAACACGGTCTCTTCCTCGCCACAGAAAATACAGGCAGCGGACGAGTTCGTGAACCGACTCAAAAGTTTGTTACATGCCACCGCTCCATGCAGCACTCTCCACCCCAGGTCCCCAATGTAAAGGGGGACAACTCCCGTGTAGCGGGAACCCCACTGGGGACCTTCCCCGCCTTCAGGTGGTAACACCGTCCGCCATGGTGTGTCGGGACGGGAGACGAAGGCAAGGAGGTGCAGAATGTGCAGGAACATTCTATACAGTGGGCGTCTCTTCGCGTCACGAAACGGCACGCTAATCATCTCCGAAAGGCGGCTCAGGTTGTGTGGAGCCGGTGCCCGAGATATGTCCCGGTACCGAGGCCCGATGAGCAGATCTGACGGAGCGGGTAAGAGCTCATTCAAAACCACTCTAGGCTCGCGCCTCTCCTCGACACCCGCCATGATTTGGTGAGGACCGGCCACTCTCGCAGCCGCAACATCCCCCTCCCCTCGTGGAGCAACACGCTGGCTGAAAACAACCAGATTCCTCACTCTTAACACATCCCGGTAGAAAACAGGCAAGCCCCTTAGGGCGGGTCGACTGATGCCCGCCTCCGGGAGCCGTGAGACCCCCTTAGACAACGACCCCGTCGGAAAAAATACGTGGCCAAAACGTGCCATCTGGGGGGGTTCTCTATATACATATACCTCCTCAGAGTCCTGAGGCGGAGAGCCGCCACCTGGGTATGCACGCATACCAAGGACTGGCCACCCTCCTCTAACGGGAGACTCAGGACCGCTGCGGAAACCCAGTGCTTCCTATTTCCCCAAAAGAAGTCCACCAGCTTCTTCTGTAAAGCATTTACAAAAATGGAAGGCGGGACAAGAGTAGCCTGCCGGTACCATAACATGGAGGCCACCAGCTGGTTTATGACCAACACCCTCCCCTGAAAAGAAAGAACTCCAAGCAGGCCTGACCAGCGACCCAGCCTGGCAACCACTTTCGTCTCCAACTCCTGCCAGTTTGCCGGTCAAGCATCCTCAGTGGGACTCAGGTACACCCCCAGATAGAGGAGGTGCGTGGTGCTCCACGCAAACATTACCATCTCCTCTGGCAGGGAGTCCACCTGCCACTGACCCACTAAAAGTCCAGAGCACTTGCTCCAATTAATCCTGGCAGAAGATGCAGCCGAGAATATCTTCTGGCAATCACGCATCCTCCGCAGGTCACCAGGATCGGTGAACATGAGGAGTACATCATCGGCATATGCCGAAAGAACCAACTCCACCCCCGGGCCCGGTAGGGCCAGGCCTGTCAACCTCCTCCGAAGAAGACACAGGAACGGCTCCACACAGACCGCGTACAACTGACCTGACATGGGGCACCCCTGACGGACCCCCCTCCCAAAATGAAAGGGAGCCAACAACGCACCATTAACCTTCACAAGGCACTCCTCTGCAGCGTACAAGAGGCGGACCTGGGCCACAAAATGCGGTCCAAATCCGAACGCTTGCAACGTCCCGAAAAGGTATTCATGCTCTACCCTATCAAAAGCCTTCTCCTGATCAAGAGACAGAAAAGCAGCTGACTGACCAGTACCCTGTGCTAGATGAATCAGGTCCCTAACCAGGTGGATGTTATCCTGAATGGACCGACCAGGGACTGTGTAGGACTGGTCATAGTGAATCAACTGAGACAGCACGGAGCCCAGGCGATTTGCCATCGCCCGTGCAAAAACTTTATACTCTGTGCATAGGAGAGAAACCGGGCGCCAGTTTTTCAACAAGCGGAGTTCCCCCTTCTTGGGCAGCAGGACAACAACTGCTCTACGCCACGAGAGGGGCATCTCCCCGGTCGCCAGGCTCTCCCCCAGAACCAACATGTAATCACCCCCCAGGATACCCCAGAAAGCTCTTACAAACTCTACCGTCAGCCCATCCAGCCCGGGGGACTTACCCCTCCTGAGCTGATGCAATGCACGAGTCAACTCCTCCAAAGATAAAGGGCCATCAAGAAGATCGGCCACCTCCCTATCTATAATCGGTAGACTCTCCCACAGGTCCTGCTGAGCTTCCCCACTGACTCCACCTGCGGAGAACAGGGATCCATAAAAGGACCTGACCAAGGCACTAATCCTCTCTGGATCCGTGACAGAGGAGCCATCATCTGCTAGCAGCTCCACGAGCTGTTTGCGGGCTCCCCGCCCTTTCTCCAAAGAGAAAAAGAAAGGCGAAGCTCGATCCAGATCGTGCAGCATCTGGACCCGCGCCCTCACATACGCGCCTCGGGACCTCTCAAGTTGCAGGTTCCTCAAGGCTTCCTTCTTCTCATGAAACACACCCCATTCGCAAGATTCACCTCCAACCTGACCCAGGCGAGACTCTGCGTCCATCAGCTCCCTCTCAAGCTTCTCAACCGCTGAGTCCCGCCGCCCGGTCGACCCCCACGTGTATTCCTTACAAAAAATACGGATGTGAGCTTTCCCCACATCCCACCACTGCCTAAGGGAAGAGAAGCACCTCTGCCTCTCTCTCCACCTCACCCAAAACCGACTGAATGACTCCCGGAAACACCGATCCTCCAGCAGCCGGTTATTAAAGTGCCAGTACGCAGACCCGGCCCGAGTGCACGCTGGATTAAAATCCGCACGCACCAGACAATGGTCCGAGCATGGCACCAGCTGCATTGAGGCCGCTGAGACACGGGAAACAAATGCTCGGGAGATATATATTCGATCACTGCGGGAACCACCGCCCTCAGACCTCCGCGAAAAAGCAGTGGAGTCTGGGTTGAGGTCCCGCCACGCATCAACCAACTCAAAAGAATCAATCAACCCTCTCAGCTTCTTCGCTACAGCAGGGGCACACTGAGTACCAGAACGATCTCGCACCTCAAGTGTGCAGTTAAAGTCCCCCCCAAGGAAGACACACTCTCCCCGATCAATAGTGCTCAACAGAGCACTCACCTCCTGAAGTAGGCCGGCCTGCATCGTGCCGGAGCTGGGGGCATACACGTTAATGAAATGCAACGGCATGCCATCCAGGCTCACGGCCAGATGGAGCAAACGTCCTGGCACAACTTCTTGCACTTTTATAATATTGGGCAGGAAATTCTGAGCCAACAGAATGGCCACCCCACTCGAATTTGAGCTAAGATGACTCATATAGACCTCACCTTCCCACTCCAATCTCCAGGTGGGTTCATCACTGACAACAGTATGCGTCTCCTGCAGAAAACACACTGCAAATTTCCCCTCCCTAAGGACCGATAAAAGCTGGAATCTGCGAAAACTCGCTCTACTCCCGTTTAAATTAAGGGTAACTAACGTGAATGCACTGGTACATTAGTTTGAAATCCACCCACTTCTCCTCCTGGGCTCTGTCTCCCTCTCTCTTAGGAACTCCAAAAAGCCCCTAAGCTGGCACTGCTCAGAGCCAGGAAGATCACTATCCTCGGTGGCAAGGATCGCCTCGAGAGTTTCAACTAAGGCCCACAGATCAGCCCACCGTCTCTTAGCAGCATTAAACTTTGTCCTGCTGTGACGGCTTGTTTTTAAGAACTCCAGCACCTCACAGATAACAATAGCATGAGACTCGTCCTTGGTTCCTGGGCTATCGGCCAAGTTACTCGCACCTGACACAACACGCTCAGCATCACCAAGGTCATTTTCAGAAGTCGAAAGACCAGAGCTCTCTGGAATTTCGCTAACCCCTTCACACAAACTGGCCCCATCCCTCTCCCCCTCCTCCGACATGTCACCACCCCCAGGATCAATGCCGGGGAAGGGTCCCGAAGCCCCTATCCGCATCACGCAGCCCACTGACTGGCTGGGCTCCTGCGCTCTGTCCTCACCCTCCACATCTGGGCCTGGTGAAGAGAAAACAAGAGGCACCCCCAGGGTCTGTGGTAAACTGGCACCCCCAGAATCCGAAAGAAGGTCGCTGCCCGAAACAACTCCGACCTCCACAGCACCGAAAGCACCCCCTCCACTGGCAACACCCAGAGGCTCTCCACCAGTCTTTTTTCTCTCCCCTGCCAACTCAGCCGGCAGTACAATACACACCTCGGCACCTCCACTGGCTCCAATATTGAGCACTGATTGGTACACCATTCCCCCCGGCCCCCCTCCCTCGGACTGACTCTGCTCATCCCCCGTCTCAGGGTCCACACAACCAGGGGAGCTTGTCCCACCCTCCTGCATGCTAACACCCTTAGTAGGCCTCTGAAACGAGGGGACCTCCTCCGACCCAGAGGACGCACCCCCAGGGGAGCCAAGATCAACACACGATGAGATACCTCCCTCGGAGGGCCCCTGAGACGAAAGGACCTCCCCCCGCCCAGAGGACACAGCTCCAGAGGGGTCTACCCCGTCACCTGACCCTGTGGTACCCTCGAGAGATCCCTGAAGCGGAGGCTCAACCTCCAACCCAGAAGACGTCATTTCCTGACCTCCACCCACATCGGTGGTGGAAGGACTGGAAAACTGCACCCCCCTTACTTTGGACTCACGTCTTTGCTCTTCCTCGCCAGGCCCAATCCTCCTATTTGTCCCACTAGCATGCGGCGGTGTGGTGACCTCCATAAAGGAAGGGTCTTCCGCCTCCACACTACCCCCAGCCACTTTACCACCCGCACGTGTTACCTTCCCTACTCCTGTCAGAGCCACCTCAGCTCCTTGCTGGGCCATGGCAGTTTCACTCTGGGCCTCCCTGGAGCTGACAGGCCCCCCTTGGGTGATCTCCGCACTCGGCAGTTGCACACCCACCTGCTTTTGACTCGCTTGGGTAATCTTTTTCTGCTTACTCCTCTTCTTCTTCTGCTGCTCCCATTTCTCTCCACCCTCCCTCTGTGCCTCACCTTCAGCCACCCCCACAGGTTCAGAATGTAGGGGGCGGGGGCCCTCGCTGCCCCGGGTCCCCAAGGCGGAAACTGCAGACCCAGAAGGGCTATCCCCGCTGCCCCGGATCACCGAGGCAGAGCCAGCAGCCCCAGCCAGGTCAGCAACTCCACCCCTCCCCTCCGAGGCATGACGAGCCACCGCTGATGGCCAGCAGTGCATTCCTGGGCCGCTGCGCTAGAAGTTCTGGCAGCGACCCCGTGATTAGGACATTCCCTACGGAGATGTCCATAACAACCGCACGCATGACACCGTGCCTTTCCCCAACTCCAACGCACGGTTCTAGGGAGACCCCTACACTCCACCTCGAAACTCCCCTCATCGCCTTCCCCCTCCCCCACCTTCACGAACACCCTCCTTTTGAAACTGAGAATCCCTTTTTCCTCCGGGTCCCCCCCAGGGTGCATGAGCCTAAAGCACTTAGACCGCACCTCCCCAATCTGAGACAGGTGTGGAATGAGTGTCGCAACCGGAATACATGTAGGGCAACTCCGCAGGAGAACCGGTCTCACCCTGGACACCCATGGGTCCACCTGTATATGGACCCCCCCCCCCACTGAAATCCCCCTCTCCACCACTGTGGCCACATCCTCCCGTTTCTTCAATATCATCTCAACCTTTCCCCTCTCGAGCTCGGAAGAGACAATAGCCCCCCTACCAAGAAGGGCATTCATAGCCTTCGTAATTGCTCCCCTGGACATCTGGGGCCCAGTTTGAACCGAGATACCAAAACTGTCCCAGTCCAAGTCAACATGAGGCTCATGTTCAGATGGCCTCGCTTCCGCTGCTGATGTCACTACTGCGTAGCTCCTCGCCTTCTGCCGCGCCCCCGCCATCGCCATCCGGGGAGAGGCACAACCAGCTCCCGTCCCTCCAGCAGCTCAGCAAATTAATTCCCAGGGACAGTCACAGTCCAAAGCAATCCTCAAAAAGCATAGTCCTCCAGCTGAAGAAGGAAAGTTCCAAACTCGTCCACGCCAGAAAGCCAGCTCGCCCTGTCTTGCCGAACGCAAAAGCACCGTCTTCACATTAAGCCAGGCAGCCGCACTGTGCAAAATGACTTTAGGGCAGAGAATCAGTGCCAAAACACAGCAAAGGCACCGAAAAACTTCAAACCCTCGATATCCAGGCACTCTTGGCAGTCCGTCAATGACAGCCGCACCCTGCTCCCTCGACAATGCAGAAAATTATCAAGGGATTTTCACGCTAAATGGAGGAGTCTTTAAAGCATTGGAAAGTTTCAACAGTCCAACAATAAGTTAGACTATGAAGCCCCTCTGCCTCTGTTCCTTTCCCAGCGACAGGATCCTTCAAAGGCTGCTTAAAAGTAAAATAAATGAAGCTGTACATAGAATGTAACATGCTAACATATATTTGGCACCTGAAAAAAGGTACCACAGTATTGTACTTACTTCTAATTAAAAAAATAAATAAATAAAAGTTAAAAAAATTTACTTCAAGGGTAAATTTGACTCGTGGAAATCTTTCATCATGTTGAAAGATTTTCACGAGTTAACAAGTTTCCAGAGTACCTGCCGTTAGCATTACGAGTTCCGAAGTTCCAGCTACATTAATTCTACGTGATTACCACGAGTTTGATTTGTTTTAAACTCGGGATCACTCGTGGGTGGACTTGCACCGTGAGACAGGGGTTTAAGGTGGCAAGAGGTTTTGGTGAACAACTAATGGCACTGAAGTGAGAATTTGCATTTTTGAACATAGAACAGCACAGCACAGCAACAGGACTCTCTGCCAACCACATCTGCCTCAACCATAATGCCTAACTAAACCAATCCCATCTGCCTGCACATGGTCTGTATCCCCCTATTCCCTGCCTGTTCATGTGGCTGTCTAAATGCCTCTTAAATGTTGCTATGATATCTGCTTCTACCACTTCCCCTAGCACTGTTCCTGGCATCTACCACTATCTGTGTTTAAAAACCTGCCTCATAAATCACCTTTAAATTATCCTCTTATCACCTTAAACCTATGCCTTCTAGTATTTGACCTTTCCACTATGGGGAAAAGACTCTGTCTTTTCTTTGATTCACTTGATTTTATACAGTTTTATCAGGTCATACTTCAGCCCCCAACACTCGCATCAATATATTCCAAGTTTATTCAATCTTTCTTTATAACTAATATATCCCTATCCAGGCAACATTAGAGTGAATCTCTTCTGCACTCCTCCAAAGCCTCAACATCCTTCTTGTAGTGTGGTGACCAGAAATGCACACAATACTTCAAATGTTTTATACAGCTGCAACATAACGTCCTGTCCTCTAAGAGTCAAGAGTGTTTAATTGTTATGTGGTTGGAAACAGAACAATGAAACACTTACTTGCAGCAGCATAAGAGCTCTGTAAACACAGTACTCAATAATTAATATAATAAATAAACAAAAAAAAGTTCAATTAAATAAAACCAATAGTAGAGCAAAGCAAAACAAAAGCCCAGACACCTAGTGCAACCAAGACAGATCAAAGTTTGAAGTTTGACAAAAAATGCTGGAGTAACTCAGCAGGACGCAGCATCTCTGGATAGAAGGAATGGGTGATGTTTCGGGTCGAGGCTCTTCTTCAGACTTCTTCAAAAGGGCCTTGACCCGAAACGTCACCCATTCCTTCTATCTAGAGATGCTGCCTGTCCCGCTGAGTTACTCCAGCATTTTGTGTCTATCTTCGGTGTAAAGAAGCATCTGCAGTTCCTTCCTACATAGTTTGAAGTTTAGTTGGTATTTGTAGTCTTCAATAACCTGATGGTTGATGGAAAGAAGCTGTTCCTGAACCCGGTGGTCATGGTATTCAGACTCCTGCATCTTCTTCCCATTGCCAGGAGTGAAATGAGGGTGTGGGTGTTTGATGGGGCTGGCTGCCTTTTTGAGGCAGTGCCTCTTATAGATCCCTTTGATGGTAGGGAGGTCAGTACTGGTGATGAACCACATAGTAGAGTGTTGACCACTTTTCAAAATCATCTTGGATCTTGGGTGTTCGAGTTGCCAAAGCAGGCTGTTTTGCAACCAGTCAACCTGCTCTCCATCAAATACCTGCAGAGGTTCAAGAGAGTATTCATCAACATACCAAATCTCCTCATTCTTCCAAGGAAGTACAGGCATTGATGGGGTTTTGTTATGATTGCAACAATGTGCTGGGTCCTGTGCTGAATATTCACATGCCTAGAAACTTGAAGTTATTGACTCTCTCCACCACCAACCCTTCGATGAAGACAGATTTGTGGATCCTCTGCCTTCCTCTTCTATGTCAACAATCAGCTCCTTGGTCTTACTGAGGTTGAGAGCAAGGCTGGTGTTCTGGCACCTTTCAATCAGACAATCAATGATGCCCAATGGAGTAAAATCAATAACACCCAGGTTACATAAAGCAGTCCCTAATGACTCGCATGTTATTCACTGCAAAATATATCTCTTTCCAGATGGCTAATCAAGTCATTTGGAAGCTGCCTATTTCCAGGGGTATTGTGAAAAATTACAGCTAAATGGGGGCACCTACAAAATAAAGGACTTCATTCTCCTTAGGAAGTATCAGCCTCAGACATTAGCTTGATCCACACTGCCTTAAAGACAAAATGGGCATCTTGATTTTCTTGATCCTGAAGCGGACATGAGATTTCCACTCCCAACAATATAGGGTCCCTTTTAGCTCCACCAATATGGAGGATCTCGTGCTTAGTTTGAATACATAGTGAAGGTCACCAGGAAATGTTTAGCTGGCACTCAGCTGCATAGCGTGGTGGTTTAAAAAAAGGTTCTAGTCCATTTACAACAGTAAAGGCCCTGATGAGAAAAATATGTCCATTTTATACTCTGAAGGAAATCGGCATCTGGAACAATAAATAGGGAGTCAGATGAAGCAAGGTATTGAAATGTGACTCCTGGCTGGTGAGCAGCACCCTGCTGGTTTAGGGAATGAAAATACTTTTCTTCTGCATTGTGGTAAGTCACGCGCTCGTGTCTTTAAAATACAAAGCATTAGTTGTGTATTGTTATAAAGAATGAAATGCAAGGGCATGAAATGATAAAAATATGGTCCCAGCAAATTCTTCCAGAGATCTTTTATCATGTTCTCTGATATTGAATTGAATCAGTCATTTCATCCCCTGGAGAAAGTCTCTTTCCGAATGCAGTATCTTTTTATGAAGCAAAACCTGGACCCATAATGGGCCTGTCCCACTTAGGCGATTTTTCCGGCGACTGCCGGCGACTGTCAAAAACCGGCAACTGGAACGGCGACTGTCAGAGTGGAACACACATCGCTTTCTTCACCAGCCCGTTATGCAGGCGTGGGACAGGGCAAGCGGGGGGAGCGCTGTCTGAGTAAAAATTCACACGGTGCAAAGCCAAGATGATACAGACACACACCGCGATGAACAGGAAGGTTGGCGCTGTAATTAAGACAGCTAAAGCACAGTGTACGGTAAGTCCTTTAAAAGAGGGGGAGAGAGGGGGGGGGGGGGAAGGGGGGAGAAGGAGGGAGAATGAGTGCAGACAACTTTTAAGAAGCCAGAGATACACAGCTGTGAAGCTCGGCGGACATTAACATTACCGGTCGGTTACCCTTGGTTCTGAAAACTACTGATTACGTTTTTTTTTCCCAATGAGCCAATGAAATTCAGCGGTCAGCACCGGCTACAACCTACAAGAACCTTCGACCTCCTGGCAACCCACTAGGACATCCTGGCAACCCACCTACGGCACGAGAATTCTCGCTACTCTCCACGGCTAATTTTACAACATGTTGAAAAATTTGTGGCGACCATAATGAGGTCGCGACTAGTTCCCAGAATGCGGGAACTCCTCACGACCATGAAGGCGACTCCCCGGCAACCACCCGCCAACATGTGGCGATCGCAGAGTCTCCTGCAGTCGCCTAAAATGTCGTCTAAGTGGGACAGGCCCATAATACACATTTGCTGGGCCCAGGTAATGTTCTTTGTCACAAAACATGATAGTTCTCATGCTGAGAACAATATCTGTTCCACAGGAGAGAACAGATAATCTATTATTACCTAAATTACCTATTAAATTATTACCTAAATAAGTACTGTAGATTCAGGTGTGCTTGTGTGTATATGTCTGTGCGTGTGTCTATATTTTTTTGAATCTACTTATTTACAAAATTAGAAAAAGGTCGCAGAAATTTGGAATAAAGTTGGGAAATGATGGAAACACTCATCTGGTCATGCAGCATCTGTGGAAAGAGAAATAAAGCTTCAGGTCAACCAGTGGCATTCCATTTAGAGACAGTGGGATTTTCTAAAGGCAGTCAGTACTGGTGTCAGTTACATCCAGAGATACAAGTTTGAAAGAGAAGGCTTTCTCCTTTAGTAGAGAAAGAAATGATGGTTTCAAATATGTGCACCTACTGGCTGCAATATACAAGACACAAACACTTGTTTGCCTTAATGTCATAGCATTTCTACACTACAAAGTCTTACTTGATGGCATTTCTTAAACAAGAATATTTGAAAGCTCTTGTGTAATTGTAATAAGAAAACTAAATAATAGGTGAAGTATTACATTTCTTTCATCTTTTACAAAGAGCTCTGGAGTTAGATACTTTACTGACATGCCTGCAGGCCAGCACGTGAATCTTGTAATTAAATTAATGACAGGAAACATCTTATCCATATGTTTGGCCACACAGGAAGTGTAACAGTAAATCCTTTCTCCACAGAAAGTTACTCAGTTTGGAAGTAAAGCATTTTCAGGTTTGCAGGATGGAAATGAGGGGAGACTAGGTATACATGAGTAAAGAATTTTACTGCAATTTATGATTAATATTGAAACAAAGGTATTGTGCTCTTTTAACTTTTTACACAGTTAGTTCATCAATTTTCGTCACTTTTTATGTTTAGTTTTAAAAAAATCTGCATGTATAATGTAAAATCTGATATTCAATTATTGTGATTTGATGATCTCATTCTCTCAAATAGTTCACAACTGCACCAACATTAAACGTTAAGTATATACTAAGATTATAAGCATGGACTGGAAGATGGCACGTGAGGGACAGGGCACTCAGGGGCTGATGTCGAGGAGGCGTCGAAGTAGTCCAGCCGGCAGAGTGAAGCAGCCTGAGGCTCCATTAGATTGGGCGCTGCTCCAAGAGGCCGAGTGCAGGAGGAATAGTTATTTCCAGCAACATAGGCTAACCTGGGTATACAAATTGTAGCTTTGTTTTGGATTTACGCATCGAAATACTAAAATGTGACGATTGATCCTGTTCTTTAACTGTCAATGTTTTCACAGGAGCTAACCAACATATAAATCTGTGCTTGTATACTCTTTTCACTTTATTATCGGAGGGGTGAGGCTGGTCTGTGTGATGGGCTAGGCTACATCTACAACTCTTTGCAATTTCTTGCACTTTTGGACAGAGCTGAAGTTAAATCTAGCTGTGATGCAACCAGATGGATAGTTTTCTATGGTGCTTCTGTCGAAGTAGGCTTACTTCACTGCCTGCTTACATTCAGTGACTGATGTACAAGCACACCCAGGTCTCGTTCAACCTCCCCTTTTCCTTATCTGACACAATTGAGATAATAATCCTGTTCTTGCCACCAAAGTGGATAACCACATTTATCCACATTATACTGCATCTGCCATGCATCTGCCTACTCATTCAACCTATCCAAGTTACCCTGCAGCCTCATAGCATCCTCATCGCAGCACACACTCCCACCCAGCTTTGTGTCATCCACAAACTTGGAGATGTCACACTTAATTCCCTCATCTAAATCGTTAATATATTTTGTAAATAACTGGGGTCCCAGAAGCGAGCCTTGCGGCACCCCACTAGTTACTGCCTGCCATTCTGAAAAGGACACTTAATTCCAACTCATGGCTTCCTGTCTGCCAACCAGTTATCTATCCATGTCAACACCCTACCCTCAATACCATGTGCTCTAATTTGCACACTAATCTCTTGTGTGGGACTTTGTCAAAGGCTTTTGGAAGTCCAGATACACCACATCCACTGGCTCTCCCTTATCCATTCTACGTGTTACATCCCCTAAAAATTCCAGAAGATTAGTCAAGCATGATTTCCCCTTCATAAATCAATGCTGACTTTGACCAATCCTGTCTCTGCTTCCCAAATGTGCTGCTAGAATCGAGAGAACATTGGAAAATGATCTCCAATGCATCCACATAGGGCTACCTCCTTCACTCTAGGTTGCAGACCACCAGGCCCTCGGAATTTATCTGCCTTTCGTCCCAGCAGTTTACCTAACACCATTTCCTGAATAATGTGGGTCCCTTCAGTTCCTCCTTCCCACTGGATCCTTGGGCCCCTAGTATTTCTGGGAGATTGTTTGTGTCTTCCTTAGTGAAGACAGAACCAAAGTACTCGTTTAACTGTTCTGCCATTTCCTTATTTCCCATTATACATTCACCTGTCTCTGATTGTTAGGGACCTACATTTGTCTTCACTAATCTTTTCCTTTTTACATGTCTAGAGAAGCTTTTACAGTAAGTTTTTATATTCCTAGCAAGCTTTCTTTCATGCTCCTCCCCTCCCCCCCCCCCTTCTTAATTAACCCCTTTGTCTTCCTCTGTTGAGTTTTAAATTTCTCCCAGTCCTCCGGTTTGCTGCTTCCTGCGGCCATTTATATGCCTTTTCCTTGGATTTAACACTATCCTTGATTTCCCTCGTTTGCCACGGTTGAGCCGCCTTCCCAAGTTTATTTTTTTGCCAGACAGGGAAGAACAATTTTTGGAGTTCATCCATGCGATCTTTAAATCTTTGCCATTGCATCTCCAATGGCAACCCTTTAAGTATAATTTGCCAGTATATCCTAGTCAATTCCTGTCTCATATCTTCAAAGTCTTTCTTTAAGTTCAGGACCCTAGTCTCTGAATTAACCGTGTCAGTTTCCATCCTAATGCAGAATTATATTATGGTCACTGTTGCCCAAGGGGCTTTGCACGACAGGATCGCTAACTAATTCTTCCTCATTACACAATACCCAGTCTAGGATGACCTGCCCTCTTGTCGGTTCTTCTACATATTGGTTTAAAAAACCATCCCGTATACATTCCAGGAAATCCTCCTCCTCAGCACTGTTACCA
The DNA here is from genome assembly GCF_010909765.2 of Amblyraja radiata. Taxonomy (NCBI): domain Eukaryota; kingdom Metazoa; phylum Chordata; class Chondrichthyes; order Rajiformes; family Rajidae; genus Amblyraja; species Amblyraja radiata. The sequence goes on along the minus strand of NC_045957.1, from coordinate 48,740,939 downwards.
ATTTGGTTGGCCCAATCTATATGTAGATTAAAGTCACCCATGATAACTGCTGTACCTTTGCTATGCACATCCCTAATTTCCTGCTTGATGCTATCCCCAACCTCCTTACTGCTGCTGGCTGTATACAACTCCAACAAGCATTTACTGCCCTTGGCTATTTCACAGTTCTACCCATACCGATTCTACAGCATCCAAGCTAATGTCTCTTTGCTATTGCATTAATCTCCTCTTTAACTAGCAATATCACCCACCCCCCTTCCTTTCCATCTATCAAATACCCCTGCATGTTTACTCCCAGCCTTGGTCACCCTGGAGCCATGTCTCCGTAATTCCAACTATATCATATCCCTTAACTACTAACTGCACATTCAATTCATCCACCTTATTACGAATGCTCCTCGCATTAAGGCACAAAGCTTTCAGCTTTGTTTTTCTTATCTCCCTTCTACCTTTTGCTTCTACCCTCCTTTTATGGCGCTCTGTCTCCTTGATTTGGTTCCCATTCCCCTGCCCTGTTAGTTTAAACGTGACCTTTCCTACACTCTCATTCCCGTTAAGTACACGCATACGCTTCCACGTTGTTGACCCCCCCCACACTCTTTAGTTTAAACTTACCAGTGTAGCACTAGCAAACCTGCCTTCCAGAATGCCGGTCCCCCTCCAATTAAGGTGCAACCGGTCCCTTTGGTACAGGTCACCCCTGCCCCAGAAGAGATCCCAGTGATCTAGAAATCTAATCCTCTCCCCCCTGAACCAATTTCTCAGCCACTCATTCAAATCCCGTATCTCCCTGTTCCTACCCTCACGAGCAAGAGGTACTGGAAGCAACCCAGAGATAACCACCCTAGAAGTCCAGCTTTTCAGCATCCGACCTAATTCTCTATAATTATGTTGCAGAACTTCCTTCCTTTTCTTACCCACGTCATTTGTCCCTACATGCACAACTACTTCCGGCTGTTCACCTTCCCTCACGAGGATGAGCTTAAGTCGGTCTGAGACATCTTGGACCCTGGCACCAGTGAAGCAACACACCCTCCTCAAGTCTCGCCTGTTGTCACAGAATCTCACGTCTGCACCTCTGATAATGGAGTCACCCACCACTATGGCTATGCCTGACGTTGGTCTCACCGGTCGAGCCTCAGTGGCAGGTTTCGAATCACAAACCTGTCTGCCCTTCGGACTGGAAGTGTTGTCTGCCCCGACAGCTCCCAAGAGGGTACCTGTGTTCAAGAGATACTTCCACCGAGGTCTCCTGCACTAGTTTCATCCCCTTCCTTTCCATCTCTAACCGTCGCACCTCTGGTACTCTTGTGGTGACGACCTGTCCAGGAAGTTTTTGTCTTTCTGAATGGACCTTGGCATTGTGTTCGTTACAGACATTGTGGGCTGCAGAGGCTGTCGCAGTATTGTACCGTTCTATGTTCTATATAAATTATTCTGCACATATTTGTAAATGATCCTGTTACCTACATCATTCAGCAATCGAACATTAAATAAACAACCCCGTTCCATGAAGCACAGCCTCAGTAATTATTTAAAAATTCCAATGGTTTGGAGCTTGTTGGCTCCAAATTAACAGATCTATCAGTTTCACTAACTATTTTACTCTTTATTTTCAGAATGATCTTTCATTAGGTTTGTTTTTCCGGCACATAACATTACTCATAAGGAATTTGCAGCATAAAAATGCCACCACAGGTTTCACTACTGGTGAAACATTCCAGAAAACCAACTGAAAGGAATGACTGCAATAATTCCTTTAAATAACATTACGGGTCCCCAATGACTCAGCTGGTTAAGTTAGTGAGCAGCTGAGCCATAACAACCAGTAGGTTCCCATGTTTGATCCCTGCCCTGTGCTGTGTTACCTGATCTCAGGGCAGCAAAAGGGGTGCTACAATTCATCTCAATGTCCCTCGGTTCACCAAGGGAACATCGGACAGAGTACCTTCATCTGAGTGCAGTCTGTCAATCTTTTCCGTGAGTTGTGGTGGATGATTACATTATAAATGTTTTCCTCTCCAACCCCCACTGGTCTGATGCAGCAATCTGCCAGAATAATGCCCCATTGGACAAAGCTGGGTACACATAAAACTAACACCAACACAAAGTTAACTCTGTGACCTGCATTGGGGAGGGGAGGGGAGGGGGTAAGAGAAAGGGGGAAATCTGTTCAAATCGGAAAGAACAGCTAATAAAACAAATGACTGGAAAAAATGTCTATAGTCTTAAACACAATTTACATTTTCAGTTGTTTTTTAAATCAAGGAATTTGTGCTCTTGTGATTATTTTTAACCTTTCTGGTAAAAATTCCTGCTGAATTTATAGCTCATTTGGAGGGAACCAAGCATTTAGCGTAATAATAATATCATTATTATCTGGGACTTTCTCAATAATTATCTTGTGCCCAGAGCAAAACATTATCTCCGTAGACAAATATATGAACTAAACCTATGACCTTATGCATGACTACCGTACGAGGAAGGAAGAATAATATCTCCCGGGTAAACAATGCATCCTTTCTGCTGCTGACAAACTCAGTGAATCTGGCCTGAGATGCCATTCACACCCTAGATCGCTTTCACAGATGGATAAATAACATTTCAACAGGCAGTGCCCGTGAGATAATAAACTATAAATCAGGCTTGTTAAGAAATCTAATTAAGTAAAAGTAAGTGTGAAAGCAGCAGATATAAGAACATATCAGAATTTTACTTAATCTCCCTACTTTATAATAAATTACCATTGTGGTTAAATATTCCAGAGATATTAACTTGAGTTCCAGGAGGGCATCTGAGGGACTTAAATTCAAGTAATTGGACAAACATAATAGTTTTAACAAAAGCTAATCTTGGGAATTGAAAGCACAGACCTTTCCATTCGTGATTGTTGCAAAATGATATTTGATTAGTTACTAATTTGACTAATATTTGACTTTCAGTGAGAAAAATCTGCCATCCATTCTGGCCCACATATGGCTCCAGCATCACCCTTATGATTGACTGATAAAGCCCCTCAAATTCAGATGCAGCTTACGGTGAACAATAAGTGTCGGAACCATCTACATCTTGTGAGCTATCACGGCATAATAATAGTAGCCCTATGTTCCTGATGTTCTCTCCACATCAGCATCACATTTTACCACTATTCACATAGTGAAATGTTTGTAAAGATTCCCACCAATCCAGCATGTCAACTGCCCGGTAAAGGTGAAAAACAACGAGTGAATCAAGCCACCAATGATATCAACATTTTTGAAATATGAACAAAAAGTAAGGAATAACATGCCAAAGAGGTTAGTTTCACTGCTGAATGGACACAGAGTGCTGGAGTAATTCAGCAGGTCAGGCGGCATCCTTGGAGAACATGGTTAGGTGACATTTTATGTTGACACCTTTCTTCACTGCTAGGCAGTTTTCACAAAAATGCGGACTAAAAGTCATCAGGTAGGTTTCATAGGACTGTTTCAACCATAAAAACTATCTAGAAGGAAAACATATGCTATGAGACTGAGTTAGACACAAAAATGACTGCATCTCTGGAGAAAAGGAATTGGTGACGTTTTGGGTCAAGGCCGTGTGTAAGATAGTGTTAGCATACAGGTTGATCACTGGTCACCGCAGACCCGGTGAGTTGAAGGGCCTCTTTACCCTCTATATCACTAAATCTACAGTCTAATGTCTAAACTCAGCAGATCAGGCAGCATCTGTGGAGGGAATGGATTGGCAATGTTTCTGGTCAGGACCCTTTCTTCAGACTGATTCCCAAACATTTCAAGGTATTGAAAGGGTTCCGACCCAAAACGTCACCTGCCCATTATGTATACAGATGCTCCCTGACCTGCTGAGTTCCTCCAGCATGTTGTGTTTTACTGAAGATTCCAGCATGTGTAGTTCCTTGTATTTCCTTCTGTAATTATTTTTTGGGTATTAATGCATGTATGGGGCACATGGGTTTCATTGATAGTCAGAAATAAGGATAAGACAGATTATGTTATATGTTTAAAATTCATATGATTTCCAGAGTCATTTAAGTCTTCAAAATAAAAACACTTATTGCCCACCCATCTTGTTTTAAACATGTCTCAAATAAATGAAGATAGACAGGCAGCATCTCTGGAGAAAAGGAATGGGTGACGTTTTGGGCCGAGACCCTTCTTCAGATTGTCAGGGGAGAGGGAGATAGATAAGGAAGTGTAAGGTGTGAAAACAGGACAAAGGGAATGGAGATCAAGGAAAATGTATTTAATTGATCGTTGGGAGAAGTTAACAATAAAGCAAACAGAGATAGAATGTAGTCGGAAAAAGTAAGACTGGTCGAAGAACTGGGAAGGAGGAAGGATGGAGAAAGAGGGAAAGCAAGGATTACATTGAAGTTAGAGAAGTCAATGTTCATACTGCTGGGGTGTAAGCTGCCCAAGCGAAATATGAGGTGCTGTTCCTCCAATTGGTGCTGGGCCTCACTCTAATTATGGAGGAGGCCCAGGACAGAAAGGTCAGTGTGGGAATCGGAGGGGGAGTTAAAGTGTTTAGCAACTAAGCCTATGCTAAAACGGATGTAAGGCGAGTCAGAATTATAATCCAGTATATATATATATATATGTCTCAAACATCAACTGGAGAGCAAAGGGCAGTGAGGCTCACAGAACAGGAGCAGGGGCCAGCCTTCCTAATTTTCAGCATGCCAGATATTCAAGTGATTAATTTTAAAACCCATTATCCCTGCATTTACTTTATGATGTGTAGGTATTAGTTAATACAGTCAGCAATAAACATTGGAATTTAAACCGGCCTCTCACCCTGGTGTTACCACTTTTCCAGAACACATTTCATTTCTCATTTCACAAAAAGTAGGCAGCTGTACCAGGTGGTAAAATTACATTGATTTATGGCAATGATGGGCTACTTGTGATGTGGTTACAGTGGAATAATCCCGTCAGTGTGATGAAGAAATCAACTCTGACTTGCAGATTATTATAAAGGAAAATCAATCTTTCAAACATTATTTTAACTATATAACACTCGAGTAAAAGCTAAAATCCCATTAGACCCACAATATGAAAAGCAATTAAAAGTGATGCAAATTATTAAATAAAGGTAAAGCCTTGTTGCTGAGGACTTTTGAGTGTTAGATTATTACTCTGATAAAATGTTACCATAGGTTACAGTACAAATAGTATTTAAAGGTAGACATTTGGATTCAGATGTACAGTGTTGTTAACTTAGATATAATTTTCATTTTAAAACCACCGGTCTGCGCTCAATTAAAAGCTCTGAAATTGTTCTTCTTTGGTTTCATAAAAAAATATTTTTGTAAAAAAGAATGCATGATAAATAATATTTGCAGTAAATAAGATATCAAGGCTATTTTCATACCTTGAAATGTTTAAAATAAAGTGGAAACATCTAATAGCGTTTGCCACCCTGCTTTAGATATAGAGGGACCAAAAAAACATTGTGAGATAGTTGGAATTATCCAATGCTCATTGACAACTACACACTTTAGCAGGAAGCATTGTCATAGAGTTGTACAGCACAGAGAGTGGCACCTCAATTCACCACGTTCATACCAATCTTTTTGCCCATCTACATATGCTCACATTAGATTCACACCCTTCTAAGCCTAGCCTATCCAGGTGCCTGTCAAGATGTCTCTGAAACAGAGATTTCATCTGATTCCAACACCTACTCTAAAAGGACTTCTACATGGCATCCACTCTTTAAAACCTTCCCCTCAAATCTTAGAAATCTTTTCCCTCTCGCCATAAACCCATGTCCTCTATTTACCTTTAACATGGGAAAAGGATTCCGACTGTTCACTCTATTTTGCCCCCTTATACTTTTATATACCTCTATCAGGTAATCCTTCATCCTCCATTGTTCTGCAGGAGAACAAACCCTGCCTAGCCAATCTCTCCCTAAAGTCCTTCACTCTCAGTAGCATTATGGTGAATCTCTATATTCTCTCCAGCATAATTACATCCTGGTACACCACTGGTCACAGTCTTCCAATAAGAAAAGCAACACTCCACCACCACCTACATGCAAATTTTGGATCTAATTAACCAGCTTTCCATTGATCCTATGTAAATTAACCTTCTGGATCAGTCTACAATGTAGACTACAGTAAAATGCAATCCACATGAACAATGTCTGCATTGCATAAATCATTTTTTTTCCTTAGTGCCTCAAAAAATTCAGTCATATTGGTGAGGCCGGATTTCCCCCTCACAAAGCCTGACTGGCTAATCCTGATTTCCTTGCTTTTCCAAATGTCCATTTTTTTTCTCCAAATACATTCCTTACCACTGATGTAAAGCTCACTGGCCTGTGGTTCCCTAGCTTATCATGGCCGCCCCTTTTAAATAAAGGAACAACAGAAGATACATTCCACTCCATTGATAGTTCATCTGTGGCGTAGGAAGATGAAAGAAGAAAACCACCAGGTCCCCAGCTCTCACCTCCATTGCTTCTCCAGCATCCTGGCATGAAACAATTGTCTAACCCTTCATCAACTCTATAATCACACATTATTCTGACCTATCTTGCTGTGTCACTATCACTTGGCACAGAGTGTAATCCTGAATTACATTCTGTGCCAAGTGAAGTGATAGTGAGGATGGAAATCCTCGTGCATTTTAATCTTCTGCCTAACTCCTGAATTCACTTTGCAACCTTATCCCATCTTCCTGCTTATGCTGTTACTATTAACATGTACTACAACCTCTGGCTGTTATCACTTCCCCAATCCAAGACATCCCTAACCTTGGCACCATAGAGGCAAAACACCATTCGGGGGTCTCACTAACAGCCACAGAATTACCTGCCTTTTCCCCTCACTAGTTTTGGAAATGTTGTTGCATGTCCGATAAATCAGTTCCATTGCCTTGAACAGCTCCCTGGATGATATTTAATTTGTATTTAACACACTTCACAGCGGTGCAATAATTTTAAACACTGTGCTTTTCCTTGAGGATTTAAGTGGCCACATTCTCTGGAAAAGTGCATAGTTGCCACTATTACTTAGTCCATAGGTAAACCATGGATTGCAACATGCTTCAGTTTGGAAAATATAACATTCATTTCTCAATTTTTTCTAATCACATACATTCTTGAGCTCTGATGACTGTATGGCAAATCAAATTCCTTGTATGTTTTTACATAATTGGCTGATAAATTAATGACAATACAATACAATTACAATCGAATATCAATTACTTTCTTAAGCAACCTTCTGATTATCAGCAGCTTATCTTGGATCATGATACTTCAGGAGCTGCTTAATGGCAGCTAAATGCCAGAATTCTCTTCATGTTGCTGTTATTTCTTTGCTAACTGCTGTACCTTTAAAACAGCTTCTAATTTTGTGGCAAAGAAGTATGCAAGCCAATTTGGACATAATATCAAGGGACCAGTATTCTCAGCAGGATTTTATTAAAATTAAGGAAGCTAATTTTTCTAAAGTATTCATTAATACTTTAAATAATCTGTTCATTACAGCTGATTCTATTTAAAACGTTATTATGTCTGCAAAGCTGAAATCTTGGGGAAAAGATTGTGTTCATTCATAAATCGTGAATGGGAAACCATTGTGCTCGGATGTGGGAGCAGGAAAACTTCTCTTTAAATTAATATTAATTAGTTTGTGTGATTCATCATTGGATCATTCTAAATAACAAGTGACCGAATTGTTGACATAATCAATATTCTAAGAAGTAATTGCCTCTGTTACTTATCACAGTTAACAGGGGAAAAAAAATCCCTAAATTTCAAGACTATTTTTCAAGAAATTTAAATGGTTTGATTTTCACAATGTCTCTCTACATCGATAAGACAGGTTTGGAGGCATATGGATGAAAAGCGGGCAGGTGAGATTAGTGTAGCTGGGCCATGTTGGCCTGTATGGGTAAGTTGGGCCGAAGGGCCTATTTCCACACTATATCACTCTATGATTCTTCCTTTCTACTCAGAATATATACTCAGAATCAGAGCATGGAGTACTGGTTACCTTCCAATGCTATACCAAATAACCATACTACATGTCCGAGCTTGGACATCCATGAGGCTAACAAATCGAACCCTACTTCCCTCCCCCCCCTCACCCCCACCACTGGAATCACCACTGAGTCCATTGACAGATCCAAAACTTGCTTTGCATATGGTCCTTTGACCTTGCAACAACCATGGCCTTCGTACAGGCAATGCTATTTATTTGAATGCGGTTACAGACCTTCATTAAAAAGGTAACCGGCTGTTTTTGATTTACTTTACTTTATTTCTTGAAAATCAATGAGAGTAAATTGGTTTTTACTTCGATTGTAATCATGTATTGTTTTTTTCTTATGATTGGTTAACATGCAACAAAACCTTTTCACTGTACTTCGCTACACATGACAATAAACTAAACTCAATCTAAACTGAAACTCATCTGAAGCAGCATCTCTGGAGAGAAGGAATGGGTTCTGGAGCATCTCTAGAGAGAAGGGAAGAAGGCAATTGGCATGGATTCAGTGGGCCGAAGGGCCTGTTTCTTTGCTGTATATTTCATTTGAATTGAACTGTTCCACACTGGAACAATCACAGATGATTATTCACAGAGTGTCCGCAAAAGGTTCTTTCAGTTTAGTAGTTTTGTCACCTCTTTCTCTGTAATTGAAGTAGGATAGTAAATATGAACAGAATGGCTGCACCATCTGCACATACACTGAAGCGATGTGATATTCACTGCTCATGCCATCGTATCCACAAACTAAAAATAGCGCTAATGCGTGAAAAGGAAGGATGCACTTTTTAAGGAAGATATTTTATATCTGATTTCAAAGTCAGCCACTTAATAACGTAAAATGTAATATAATATCGGAAGTGGATTTCCAGTGCATGCCTGAACATATAGATTTACAATTTTATGTGTCTTATTATTTTCTTTAAAAATGTAGCCAGAAAGAAAATATCTTAACACCATAAGAACATGAAACCATAAATCTGGGCTTTATTTGGTGGGTTTCCTGACTCAATCTTTTTCAAAGGAATACATTCCTGCTATTGTTGTGTAAAACTCTCATAGTGAAGTATTATTGCCTGCCCTCTAGTCTTCCATGTCTTGGATTTCCTTCATTCACCACTGCATGAATCATTTTTACTTCCTGTTTCTACAAGGTATTTCCTGCTTAGCTGTGTGAGGAGTAACCCCATTGCTGAAGCACAGCACAGGGAGTTCGGTCAAGTTTCACGTTAACAGCTCTCCATTTTAGCGGCACAATTTTTCACCTCTAATTGACAGTAAAAAGGCACCAAACCACCAACTGTTTACCTCACAATTTCCTCTAATCATTCGTCTTCTGGACTAAAAAAAATATGCTGTGCACTTGCATGAAATGTTGTGGTTATAACTAAACTTTCTCCAGCATTTAGTTTGTAAATAGCTCATCCAGCATCACATGATTCACCTGGTAATAACGTGTACTTTTAAACATGATAAAGGTTACACAGTGCATAGGAGGGCAACATTAATCAGACTCAGGGCCATGGTGTAAGAGGCTTAAAGCTCTTGGTTTTGAAGGGGTGCTTTATGGATGAGATCATTTCATTTGTGGAATTCAAGTGGCTAATGCTATGTGAAAATGGAGAAATATTTTTAAAAAGACCTGATTGAGAGAGAAGGAAATCAGAAGGAAAATCTCAATTTTCATATCCTTTGCAGAGTGTGGCGAAGTGCTCAATTTGGAAGCAATATTTTGTTTACAGGTTTCTAATTTTGGTGGTTGGTGAAGGTAGTGAGTTAATTGGTTTGTCTTTACGATGCCTACTTTTGTTTTGGGGATTGAAGTTACAATTAAAATTTGAATTTTGGTATAAACTAAAATGTTAAAAAAAATGAAGGTCCGAATCAAACCTGGATTTGATTCTGACCTTGAATGCTGTCTGTGTGGAGTTTGCACGTTCTTCCTGTGACCGTGTGGGTTTCTTCCGGCTGCTCCGGTTTCTTTCCACAAACCACAAACAAGACGTGCGGGTTTGTAGATTAATTGATCTTTGTGATTGCCCCTAGATTGTAGGGAATGGATGAGAAAGTGGAATAACAAAAAACTAGTGTGAACGGGTGATTGATGATCGGCATGGACCTGGTGAGCTGAAGAGTCTGTATCCATGCTGTAGCTCTAAACTAAACTAAACACATTATATAACTTGACTATCTGATGCGGGCCTGTGGGTCAGCAAAGGTGCTTAAGAAAAGATGTTTGCTTGAATGACAGAACCGTTATGCATCTTTGTCAATTGGCTAATGCACAGGGAGAATGCACAAACTCCGTACAGACAGCACACGTGGTCAGGATCGAACCCAGGACTCTGGCGCTCTAAAGCAGCATCTCCGTGCCACAACCATTGCGGCAGCAACCACTAAGGCATCAACTACTGCAGCAGCAACCACTAAGGCATCAACCACAGTGCCACCCCTCGGTCTCAGAAATTTCAGAAAGGATTAGAAACATAGAAATATAGAAAATAGGTGCAGTATTAGGCCACTCGGCCGTTCGAGCCTGCACCGCCATTCAATATGATCATGGCTGATCATCCAACTCAGTATCCTGTACCTGCCTTCTTTCCATACCCCCTGATACCTTTAGCCACAAGGGCCACATCTAACTCCCTCTTAAATATACCAATGAACTGGCCTCAACTACCTTCTGTGGCAGAGAATTCCAGAGATTCACCACTCTCTATGTGAAAAATGTCTTTCTCATCTTGGTCCTAAAAGATTATCCCTTATCCTTAAACTGTGACCCCTTGTTCTGGACTTCCCCAACATCGGGAACAATCTTCCTGCATCTAGCCTGTCCAACCCCTTAAGAATTATGTACGTTTCTACAAGATCCCCCCTCAATCTTCTAAATTCTAGCGAGTACAAGCCGAGTCTATCCAGTCTTTCTTCATATGAAAGTCCTGACATCCCAGGAATCAGTCTGGTGAACCTTCTCTGTACTCCCTCTATGGCAAGAATGTCTTTCCTCAGATTAGGAGACAAAAACTGTACGCAATACTCCAGGTGTGGTCTTACCAAGACCCTGTACAACTGCAGTAGAACCTCCATGCTCCTATACTCAAATCCTTTTGCTATGAATGCTAACATACCATTCGCTTTCTTCATTCCCTGCTGCACCTGCATGCCTACTTTCAATGACTGGTGTACCATGACACCCACGTCTCGTTGCATCTCCCCTTTTCTTAATTGGCCACCATTCAGATAATAGTCTACTTTCCTGTTTTTGCCACCAAAGTGGATAACCTCACATTTATCCATATTATACTGCATCTGCCATGCATTTGCCCACTCACCCAGCCTATCCAAGTCACCTTGCAGCCTCCTAGCATCCTCCTCACAGCTACCACTGCCCCCCAGCTTCGTGACATCCACAAACTTGGAGATGTTGCATTCAATTCCCTCGTCCAAATCATTAATATATACTGTAAATAGCTGGGATCCCAGCACTGAGCCTTGCGTTACCCCACTAGTCACTGCCTGCCATTCTGAAAAGGACCTGTTTACTCTTATTAACATAAGATTACACAAATTAAAGCTTATTTCCTGATATTTTGAAGCTTAATTGGTGAAGCTGATACAAATTTAACCCTTTATGAAGTTAGGAAGCGCATTTACAATCAAAGGATAGTATGTATTTGGAACTCTCTTTGAAAACCACAATTGATGCAATATTAATTTATAACTGAGGCAGATACGGTTTTATTAGCTGTAGGTACAGTGTGACGTGATGGATGTATCGTGTCGGACCAAAAATCAGCTGGACTATTATTAAGTGGAAGAATAGGAAATGATCTACAACATTTCTCATGTTTCTGTACTTAGGAATAGGCAAGCGGCCTCAGGATGTGGATTTTGCAAATAAAACACCTGTGGGTGGAAGACCACTGATTAATAAGGGATAATTATGGAACAATTTTGTGCAGGAAAGGATGTGGATAGCAAACATTTAGCTGAGTTGCAAAATATAAGGAGGTAAACTTGGGGAAACCTATAAAGGAACACTTATGTAATTGAGTGTAATGTCATACAAGAGTGTAGAGAATTCAAAAGCCGAAGGACTAAACCGAGTTTATGATTGGATTGATGTGGGTTGATAGTGGACATGGTAAATCCTGCTGATGGCTGGAATGGTAGCTTTGATACTCAGCTGAGAGCCAAGCAGGATATTGGCATGACTACCACGCAGGAGAGAGGGGATTATGGGAGACATTTCTGGAGAAATTCAAAATGGATAACATTGTGCCAATGAGAGTTTGAAAATAAAATCTTGATGAACATAGAACTGATGTTAGCTTAGTAGTTGGATGGTATAGCAGTGGTAAACCACAATCACCAATGCAGACCAGCAGGGTTGCATGATCAAGCGCTGAGGCATGCTGATATACAGTAGCTCTCAGCTAGGAAATAGTGATGCCAACAGTCTCGCGAGGATTAATTCTTGAGACTCCGACAGTGATCGCAGGACTCTGGATAGAAAGAGTGCATTCATAAACAATTAAATACAACTGTAATGTCAAACATATTAAACTATTTAATCAGTCTGAAGAAGGATCTCAACCTGAAATGTGGCCAGTCCATTCCCTGCACAGGAGCTGCCTGACCCATCGAGTTACTCCAGCACTTCATGTTTTGCTGTGTATTTTAATGTAATTAGTTTGTAAACACTCTACGACATCCTGGTGTCTTGAAAAGTACTATACAAAGGCTTCTTAATTAAATAAAAACAAGATCTGGATTAATTGCAGGGACTTACATGCTAAAATAATGTGCTGGCTCTCATGGTCTGGATGCACACATTAACACTGTCCTTAAGGTGCAAGCGCATGAGTGACACGTTTGGGATCATATCCAGTATGAATGAGTTATTTGAGGGGAAGAAGAAGAAACATCACAGAAGTTCATTTCATCAGATCCCCCAGCCACTAGCAAGATCATCTGCTTCCAGCTCCACAATAATCCCAAGCAAAGTCTCTGGTCTTCCTTTCTTTGAATTTTCTTTGCTAAACTGTTCAAATTTAATTATTAATATGGCAATGAATTGTACATTTAAAAAACAAATTTCTTGCATTACTGCACCATTAAAATTGCAAAAAAGCACTTGGCTGTTTTTATTATCTATCAAACAGCAGGCATATTAATATTCTTATTCAAGATCTTATTCAAGGATAGATATGAAGAATGATATTTGAACTTTTGCAGGAAGTAGGTCAATTCTACCATGATACTTCATTTTCCCTTCAAGTGTATTTTCATTACACTTGAAGCACACCGATTTCCAAATCTGAAATACAGAAAGGGTGGCCCAGCCTTTGAAGTATTTATTCTACACAAATATCTGGGCATACAGATATCTGTGGCTTGACTAATAATAACAGTGTACATTTTTGAGTTATAATATTGTCTTTCAGATCTGACTGCAAAATATAGAGAGTAGAAACTTGATGAACATTGTGGGCTTGACCAATTAATTGAGTTAAAGATCAATGCCTGTGCTTGCATTTCATCTTTTTGACGTGTCTAACGTAATCCTCACATAGAGTTCACTGTTATAATTCCTGCATCTACCCTGACAAGATATTCTTCTGCAACAAGTAGCGGGCTATTTGGTCAGAATAAAAAAAGATTTTCCAAAAGCCCCAGAAAAAGTATAAATCCAATTGTGAAATCCAGGCTTCTTCAAACATATCTACTTTGTGCAACTGGCTCTGGACTAAACTAGGATTAGAATTGGACGAATGCCTCCAGTCCAGAGCAAGAACTGAGGTGACCCATTGCCAGTTAGGAACATGTTTAGATGGGAGACCACTCATTGATATAGACTGAATGTATCAATCTTCAATCTATCTGTTCTACATCAATAGACGTCCTGAATGGGAATAAACTGTGCATTATAATGATGGTTAATCAGTCAAGTGAAGAAGACTATATTTACAAAATTTAGTAGGGGGTATGGTGGGGGTAGGGGGATGGTGGGTGTAGGGGGGGGGGGTTGTGGGGGTAGGGGAGGGGGGTGTGTGATGGGGGGAGAGGCGTTTGTGGTAGGGGGGAGTGTGGCGGAGGGTGGGGGTGGGGGGGGGGTGAGGGGAGGATGGGGGAGGGGGGTGTAGGGGAGGGGGATGTAGGGGAGGGGGATGTAGGGGAGGGGGATGTAGGGGAGGGGGTGGGGAGGTGTAGAGGGTGAAGTGTAGGGGGGGTGTGGGGGAGAGAGGGTGTGGGGTTGTGGGGGTCAGGTTTGTAGGGGTTGGGGTAGTGGAGGGGGTGTATGTGGGAGAGGGTAGTGTGGGATGGGGACGGCTTCAGGTGGGGAGCGTCCTGCAGCCAGGGGAGGGGGACGACTTCAGGCGGGGCCTGTTGAGGGGGGGGGGGGTGTGTGGGGAGAGGGGGGCTGGGTGGAGGTAGGGGGGATGGTAGGGGTAGGGACGGGGATGGTGGGGGTAGTCACTCACAGAACACAGACCCCGCTCGCAGAACGCAGACCCCACTCACAGAACATAGACCCCGGTCGCACTTTGCTCACTATGCTCCTTCAGCTTTATTCTCGTGGCCGGTGATTGATAGCGGGTGCCGGAAAGGGGCGTCGCGATCCTGGCGAATAACAGACTAATACATTTTCTAATATTTCACCGATCGGAACAAAACCTATTTGACTTGTAGCAGAGGAGAATGGTGAGTAAGGTGGCAAAAAAATCGTAGCGCTATGGGGGATCGTTTTTGTGCAAATTTAATTACAACGCAGTGGTCAAGATGAGAGTTTTAGCAATAGTATAGATTTTCTCAATAGACCAGTGAAACATATAGTCCCAGATTAGGAATGGAAGCTTTCTGGCAGCAACAAAACTAGACTCAGATGTTATAGAGATTGAACACATCATTCCCACCTCAAATGACTGAAAATGATTCATATTTGTTTTAATTGAATAAGCATTGAGAGAAGATGAAGTGATATTAAAACTCAAAACAAATTGTTTTTTTCTGGAAACTTCACAAGTCTGGACCTATTTCTCTTTATGCCAAAGTTGGAAGTTTTTTAATTGAAAAGCAAAAACTGCAGATGCTGGAAATCTAAAATAAAAATGGAAGATATTAGAAATATTCAACAGATCGGGCAGCACCTATGGAGAGAAAACACAGAGTGAAATATTGATGCAGAGAAGGATCACTGATCTGAAATATTAACTCTGTGCATTTCTCCACAGCTGCTACCTGACCTGCTGTGATCTTCCAGCATTTTCTGATTTTATTATTGTTTTTTAACTGAATGTGTTGTGTGCTGGGCACCTACAAAATTGCCTTGTCCCTATACAAGATAAGCACTATTTCGGTATTTTTGTACAGTGATTTAATCTGATGCTTTCAGCTCTGTGATAGCCCTCCTAGAATGATCTCAGATCAGCTACCTGAATGGAGGCAGGATTGAATCTGAGATGTTCCTGGAATAATATTTTCTGAACCGGGACTCCAAGCATTTGGGTCAATACTTAGAATTTAGGTTTCACTGAAATATATAGCTTTCTTAGAAGATAGTAAAATTAGATTTTTATTAAACAGATTTTATGTCTGCAAGACAACCTCTTTGAAAAGTTTGGCTCCCTACCATGCTATATTGGAGGCTTTGCTACGAAATAGATTTTGTGGAGACACCTTGATTTTAAGAGCCAGTAATAACCACAGGGATCAAATGAGGAACTGATACCAAAGATGAGAGGTTGGTGGGGGGTCATTCTCAGTGGGGGCGGGAAATAGATGTTAGTGACTGATCACTGTGAGACATCACCAATCATTGGGGGAGATCTAATTACAGAATGGCAGGGGAGTGGGATGGTGCTCTACAGGGAGTGTCTGATCCTGTGGAATGGGAAACAATTTTGCATGGTAGTTTTGGGGAAAGCATTCCTGCTCCTCATGATCTACATGCAATTCCGGTAAGGTACTTTATCTTTACCTCTCCTTTGCATTACAGATTTCCCAAGACCCCAAAAACAGTTTCAGGAATCCTGCCAGTCCATGTTAAGGCAGAAAAAAACCCCAAATCTGAGGCTCTCAATTAAATATTTCAAAAAGCAAACTACGTCCTGAATGTGTGGATTAATCCTCTGTTAAAAGTGAAAGCAAGTGGGTTCAGAAAGTTTGGCAATAAGGTTCAAATATAATATTTTAACACATTAATGTCACAGACAATCCCATCTGAAACATGTATTTGGGGGTTAATATTTCCTTCATATTTTCCTATTTATGATATCAAATCAATTCAGAATTTTCAATGCATCTTTTAATGAAAGTATCTCCCAATCATCACTTATCATCACTAAAACCTTTCCTTCATGTGGAAGTGTTGTTTTCATGGCCTTGTCATGCATCCCAATGAAAGGTACATAAAATGGAACACAATATTTCTGCTGCAGCCTCTAACCAAATACTTGCTTGTGACATTTATCTATTTAGCAGATAAATAGCTGAATTTTGTTGGACATTTTATACTTTAAATAAATATGACTTTAAATCAATATAGATTTTAATCTAGCACTGTTTGGACCTGATTTACAACATATATCATTTTAATCACATATTTGCTCAAGTGTACACTGACATGCAAAGAAAAATAAACTCGCAATTCTTTGTTCTTACTCGAACAGTCTCACAAGGGCTAACAGAAAGTTAAAAGCAAATATTGGCATATTTCCAAAGAATCACAAACAGCCCATGTCACATTCCAGAGAACACAGTTTAAAGGTATTCCTTGTATTTCTCCTATTATTGATGTCACTCAGCATGGAAACACAAACACAATTTCTAACAGGGAATGTAAAGAAATGGATTCTGTGAAGGAGGAAAAATTGTTGAATATTTTTACTCTAAACTTTATTTAAGTTTATTAAGCTTATTTAAGTAACCTTACATGGACATCCATTAAATCCTGGGTAAAGACAGCTTGAACAATATAAATTTCTTGTGATCTTTCCCGATGGATCTTTCCAGATTGGCGAAAAAGGGAAAGTCATATTCTGGACATGCAGTGCAAGAAGCTGGTTGTAGTCTCATTTTTGCTGAAGAGCTGCTTAATATATTGAGCTGTTCGTACCAGCAATACACCAACATGTAGCTTTCTCATTGTGTCAAGGAAATGTTGGCGACAGAAGCAAAAGTTGGTAGGCTGGGTAGCCGGGAAGAAGCTGAAGATTGTTATAAATACAGTAAATGTCAGGTGAGTATTCAGTGACAAACTTCTTAGATCTTTTTTTTAACTGACTATCAACTGGAGAGGAGAGTTGAATCATTATTACTGCTCATTCAAACTAGCCAGCAGCAGTAATGTCTTCTCAAATGCATCAAAACATAGAGCACAAATATCAAAAAGATGTTTGGTTAATTCACAAGACAGCCCAAGAGTTTCAGCTGCAATACCGTTAGTCTACAATAAATACATGCTTATGCAGAGGATACATATTACATGACTCTCAAATGAATACAATATGATTCACACACACACACACACATTTTAGGAGAAATTGTGACCAAGTCACCATGCTACAGGAAGCACAGTAGTTAGAAAATGCATTATTAACATCCCTTTGTCTGATTCCACCCGGCCCTCCTCTCCATTCTACTCCTTTTTATCATCTACATCCTGTTTGTTTACTAATCACCTGTGGAAATGAGACAACATCCATGTTTATGTTGATACAAACATTTTTTCTTCTCCGGCTAACACTCGCTTGACAATCAATGAAGGAGCATGAGAATTGGTCCATCTTAAAAGCATTTGTACAAAATCTCATTGAATTAAAGCAGTCCAGTTGCTAAATTCATGGCCTGGATGACCGCCGATAGCATGCAAGCTTGATGCTCCTTATGGCCATCTGCTGATATCGTTTCCAAAGAGTAAATATCTTATTTGTAGCTTGGCTGCGTGTTTCTATATCTGCAACACTGCCCTTATCATCATTTTATCCTTCCACCTGCTGTTATCTCCAGACTTGAGATGTCCAACTTATAATCTGCCATCCAAGGTAAACCACAATTAATAGCTAACTTCAACATCCACATCTTATCCCACAGTAAGTTCCATTCCACTGCAACAGTGCCCTTCTGTGCTCCAAAGTATGAATTCAGAATGATTGTACTCATTTAAAAATCCCATTGCAGCTTTTTCCTTCCATACCTCTGCAACTTTCTCCAAATGCAAATAAATTATAACACGGATTATGATTTCAAACTAAAAGCTACTGCATGATCATGGGTTGTTTATGCCAGCAAAATATTTCATGAGAGGAAAGAGGTACAGGTAAAGTTAGATACACCAAGCATCTTCAACAGTTTAAATAACAAGGAGAACAAGGTGACATGTCTTAATTACAACTGACTGGTGGCACTCACATCTATCATAATGAGAGGTTGGTTGTGACGCATATCAATTTGGTAACGACCTTGATCAATGCAATTTACCTACCACCAAAAACACATCAACAGAGGATGCAATCTCCACTCTGCACTGGACCACTTGCACAATAGGAACACGTATATTAGGCTATTGTTCATTCACTACAGCATTCAACAGCATCGTCCCACAATCAGCATGAATATGCAACAACGTTTCCTTCTCAATGACCATCAGCACAGGCGCACCTCAAGACAGTGCTGATTCTCCTGCTCTACTCTCGCTTTACCCATGACTGTGTAACTATTCACAGGGGGAGGTGCAGTGAGACCTGGGCGTCCTTGTACTGAAAGTTGGCTTGCAGGTACAGCAGGCAGTGAAGAAAGCTAATGGAATGTTGGCCTTCATAACAAGAGGATTCCAGTATAGGAGTAAAAGGTTCTTCTGCAGTTGTATACGGCTCTTGGTGAGACCACATCTGGAGTATTGTGTACAGTGTTGGTCTCCTAATTTGAGGAAGGACATCCTTGTGATTGAAGCAGTGCAGCGTAGGTTCATGAGATTAATCCCTGGGATGGCGGGACTGTCATATGAGGAAAGATTGAAAAGACTAGGCTTGTATTCACTGGAGTTTAGAAGGATGAGGGGGAATCTTATAGAAACATATAAAATTATAAAAGGACTGGACAAGCTAGTTACAGGAAAAATGTTCCCAATGTTGGGCGAGTCCAGAACCAGGGGCCACAGTCTTAGAATAAAGGGGAGGTCATTTAGGACTGAGGTGAGAAAAACTTTTCACCCAGAGAGTTGTGAATTTATGGAATTCCCTGCCACAGAGGGCAGTGGAGGCCAAGTCATTGGATGGATTTAAGAGAGAGTTAGATAGAGCTCTAGGGGCTAGTGGAGTCAAGGGATATGGGGAGAAGGCAGGCACGGGTTATTGATAGGGGACGATCAGCCATGATCACAATGAATGGCGGTGCTGGCTCGAAGGGCCGAATGGCCTCCTCCTGCACCTATTTTCTATGTTTCTATGTTTCTAGGTCCAATGCCATCTTTACGTTCACAGCTAATGCCACTGTGCTGGTCTAATAACGTATAACAAGGAGTCAGAGTAGAGAAGGGAGATTGATAATCTGATTCAATGGTGCCAGACCAAGAAGAGTTGTACTAGCAATACTTAGGAGCTGATTGTTGACCTAAGGAAGGGAACGCCCAGGATCCATGGACCTGTCTTCATCGGTCATGGAGAAAGGCAACAGCTTCAGATTACTGGGCGTGGGTATCTTTGAAGATGTCCCTGGCCCAGCACATTGATGAAATCATAAAGAATGTTTATCAATGCCTTACTTCTTTAGAAGATGGAGGAGATTCAGTATGTTGCTGAATACTACATTGAACTTCTGTAGGTTATGGTAGAGAGCATATTGAGAGGTTGCACCATAGACTGGTGTGGTAACTTGAAAGCCCAGGAACAGAGGAGGCTACAGAAAGTTGTAGATATTGGTAGGTCCATCAAGGGTGTAGACCTCACCACCATCGAAGGGATCTACAGGTAGCACTGGCTCAAAAAGACAGCCAATATCATCAAGGACCCACATCACCCTGGCCCCGCTCTCATATAAATCACCAAATGCTACCATTGGGAAGAAGGTACAGGAACTCGAGAATCATGACCGCCAGCTTCAAGAACAGCTTCTTCCCAACAACCACACAGCAAAACCGTAACCACAACCCTATCTCAGCAGCAATATACTATGCACTTTGTTTTGGTTGCACTACATACTCAAGCGCACTTGATTTTGCATTTTTATGGTCTTTTTATCCAATATTACTAATAATTAATTTATTCATGATTGATTATTGTATACTTATTTGTTCTGTTATTAATGGGCCTGTAAAGATGTAGCAATTAAGAATTTCAGTGTTCTGTTCCTGGTGCAGATGACAATTAAACAGTTTCAACTCTCTTGACTTGAACCATTCAAACTTCCCTTGATCAACATTTATTTTGCTAGGAAACATTCTTCAATATAGAGAAATCCATGTACACGATTGCTATTTTTCTGTTGTCTGACATTATTGACTTGCCACGAGTTGGAGGAAGGCATAAACAGAAGGAAAGAAAAGATGTCAGGGGTTATGGAGAGAAGGAAGGAGAATGTGGTTGAGAGGGAAAGATCAACCATGATTTAATGGCGGCGTGAACGATGGGCCTTATTCTACTCCTATCACTTATGAACTTATGAAAGGCTTATTTTGCATTGCATCTATAGTCATGCAGTATGGCAAGGAGTAGAATAGTTTCTCATACACTGCAATTGTCACAGAAACATTCAGCACAGAACCAGGGCCTTCAACCTCAATCATCCATGTCAGCAAAGATGCCCCATCTAAGCTATGCCCCATTTACATGTGTTTGCCCCATTTATCCCCAAACCTTTCCTATCCATGTATCTGTCCAAATATCTTTCGAAAAAAACAAGGCCATGTGAAAACATTAGGTCTAAGATGAACAACAAGAACACATTAAAAAATGTGACAATAATGCGTATAATCTTGCTCTTCGTGAGTGGTTAAAGCATGTAAAATTTAAAAAGACCACTTTGTTTCAATGTTTTGTACAAATTATAGGCATTTTGACCAAATGGAAGTAAATGAGTTTGTTTAGTCTTCAAATTACTCTGATACAGTGTTCCACCACTGGAATGACAACCAGCAACATGTGAACATTGTTTACTTATACAATAACGTTCAAATCAAATGCTTTTGAGGCCATTACATCATTGCCAAGAGGTAGGTGGAACTCTGCACTTTTTTATCCTGTTCGAGAACAGACTCCAAGCTATCAGAAGTCCTAATGCATCCCCAGAGAACATTAAAAAAAAATCACTACTGGTGAGACCCTACCTTTATAAAGATAAATGAGACGGCAGCAGCTAACTCCGAGAAAGTATCGTGCAAACAGCTATCCTGTGATCAGATACAATGTGACCAGACATAATGTGGTCATATATCACATTATTAATCTTCAAGGATGCATGCAAGAATATTAGCGAACATAGTGGGGAGCAGGTACTAGAAAATGTGTCACTATGTTGGATGGGTCCATATAATTTATGAAAAATATGAACATATATAAGAGAAGTCAGTAATTTATCTCCTCAAGCCTACTATGCTATTTAATCAGATTATAATCAATCTAATTGTACCCTCAACACCATATTCCCATCTACCCTTGGCAATCTTTATTCTCATGTTCATGAAGAATCTATCTATTATTGCTCTAAAAATTTACAAAACTCCACTTCCATCAACATTGAAAAAGAGAGTTGCAAAGATCGTCGATCCACTACAAGAAAACAAAATGAGCACTCCTCTGCCTCAGTGCCTTCCTAGCTTTACGATTTCCCTCAAGAGGAAACATCCCTTCAACATATTGTGGATAAAAATGCTGGAGAAACTCAGCGGGTGAGGCAGCATCTATGGAGCGAAGGAATAGGTGATGTTTCGGGTCGAGACCCTTCTTCAGACTATAAATGTCAAGGTTATATTGTCGCATCATGATATTTTATTTATTTCCTTCACACCACATTGGCACAATATAGATGTAGATTATGAACTGCTTCCCTAGTTTATTCAGTACGACTCATAAATATATACAGCTTCCTTCCCAGAGAATCCATTCAGAATAATTCTGCAGTCGCGTGATGGTAATACCCAAATATTGTTGACTTTACTCCTTATTTCAGCTATGGAAAAATAAAATCATAGTTGTGTAAAATGCCATCTATATGGAATCAAGTAGATTTTACTTACAAAATGCAACTTGTTTTGAGACGCATCAATAAACACAGTTTCAAATCATTCACTAGGTTTGAATCTGTAACTCTTGTAAGAAACATGACATTAAAAATGATATATTGATATAAGAGATATTGATACGTCTGGAAGGTATACAAGTCACTCACTCAGGTTATTGCATTTCCCCTTATTGTTGGGTTACACGATCAGTGGTGGGTTACTTCCAAAACAGTGTTGGGTTACACAATCCTTT
This sequence comes from Amblyraja radiata, assembly GCF_010909765.2. NCBI lineage: Eukaryota > Metazoa > Chordata > Chondrichthyes > Rajiformes > Rajidae > Amblyraja > Amblyraja radiata. Next base: position 48,718,466 of record NC_045957.1, on the reverse strand, counting down.
ATTTACCTGGTGAAAAAATGTGCTCCTTTCTACTGGATCATTCTGTTTTAATTGGATCTGCTCACTGTTGTCTGAGGGCTCCTCTTTCACCTGCACAGTATCTGCTGCTGCTCTCTCGTGAACCCCATCGCTGTTGATCCTGCTGCTGCCACTGGGAGGCCGCTTGTCCTCCTCTATGACTTTTTGTTTGCAGTGCACTTCCTTCATCTCCTCTGGGTGTGATTCTCGCCGTTGGGGTTGGGAAAGTGTCTGTAAAAGATGCACATCTTCTTTACAGGTAATTTAAAAAGCACAACAACTCATTTGTACTGCAATATATTTGCTGCCACATTTAAAAAAAAGGAAAGTCTTTTGGATTTATCAACATACATATAAAAAATAGCATAACTATGTGGTGAATTTTGTGAGTTTCTGCTTCCGGGATAATGCTTTAGCTACTGGAGACTTGTTTCACAAATTTGTGTGGTTCCAGCATAGTTTGACATCAGTTATCCCTTAAATCTACATTTAAACAATGAATAACAATGATTGAGCTATACTAATGAAATAGATAAATGAAATAAATATGGTAGGAAGCGTAGATATTCTGCGAGCTATGAAATCTTACGGCACAGAAGATGGCCACTCTAGCCTATCCTTTAAAATAGATAATTCAGTTAATTGCATTTATCTGCTTCTTCATTATTCTTTTTTAAGTGTGTGCTGAATTGCTACTGAATCAGTTTCCACTACCCATTCTGAAGGCAGGTGGCACATCATAGAAACATTAAGAAAAAAAGGGCAGCAGTGGTCCATTCAACCCTTTGAGTCTGCTCTGAGTATGCCAATGGCTGATACAAATTCGATAACATGTTTCTGCTTTCACTCCATATCCTATGATCACTCTCGCCCCAAGATCAATATCTAATCCTACTTGAATACATTCATGATTTGGCTTCAACTATTTTCTATGTGGTTAATACCTAGTTGGATTCTAACTAGTTGGATCATATCCGGAGGCATTTATGGAATGTAGAGACAGGGCAGCATTAAGCTGGACACAAATAAATAGAACAGAATCAAAATTGGTCTCCACTGTGAGAACACCTTCATAATGCATTACAGTGTTGTCACTGTACTGAGCAGGAGACATTTAACAGTTTGCAGCTGGCTGTTTACGAGACAGTAGGAACCACCTGCTAGACCACTCCATAATCCATATTATGATCACTTATCTGTTACCTGGCATTCCTCCATCATCGAGGGAGACCAATTCTGTTAACATGAATTGGATAAGGCATTCCAGGAGAAGCACAAAGCAAATTACAGACCATCAAGAGAATCAAGTCAAAAGTGTTTAATTGCCTCAATGAACAATGAAATTCATACTTGGAGCTACTTAACAAGTCCATCAATATAATAACACACAAATAAATACATAATGGTCAATGATAAATTAATTAATAACAGCAATAGTAGGAAACCATAATAGTGCAAAACTTAAGTCCATAGTGCAATGTAAAACACATCCATATAAAATGATAGTTGCTGAGTTAGCGCTTGGTGTTGTTCAAGCGCCTGATGGGAAGAAGCTGCTCGTGAATCTGGTGGTCACGGCTTTCTGGCTCCTGTACTTTTATCATCAATGGTTGGAGCAAGATGAAAGTTTGGACAACGTGGTGAGTGTCTTTGATGATATTAGCTGACTTTTTGAGACAATGCCTCCTGTAGATCCCTTCCATAGTGGGAATGCCAGTACCTGGCCATGGATTGGGAAATGTCTACCACTTTCTGCAGCCTCCATCATTCCTAGGCATTCAAGATACCAAATTAGACGGTGATGCAACCAATCAGTATGCTCTCAACTGTACACCTGTAGAGGTTCTATAGGTTTGGCGACTTACTGGAGCTCCTCAATCTTCTAAGGCAATAGAGTCATTAATTCACTTTCTTTATGATTGCATCAGTCTGTTAGGTTTGAAGTTGTTCACTCTCCACCACCGTTCCATCAATAAAAATAAGCTCATGGATCCTCAGCTTCTCCTTCTTTTTCTTCTTCTTGTGAAACATAAATAAACCAAAGGAATAGTTAGATCTCAAGCCGGTTGTTGAGCAGCCAGGTTGTTGTCCCTGCGTCAATGTCTGCCAGGCCCTGAGCTCCATTTGGTGGGTGGTAGAATGGGCACTCAGGGATGACATGGCTGGCTGTCTGTTGTTCTGCTCTGCATTCACAGGCTGGGCTCTGGCCGACCCCCATCTCCACATGCTGGCATTGAAACGCCCAACCCCAGTACGAAGTCTGTTGAGCTTCACCCATGCTCCTCTGGGGAGGTGAGACCTTCTCCTTCTGAAGTCAACAATCAGCTCGTTGGTCGTGCTAATATTGAGAGCAAGATTGGTGTTCATGGATATATCAAGATGAATTCTCAGATTAAGAGTAATTCGAGTTGGGTGCAAATGTAAAATCATGGAATGTACTTGGTGGGGCAGTCAATTTGAAATAACCATATAATATAACCATATAACAATTACAGCACGGAAACAGGCCATCTCGATCCTTCTAGTCCGTGCCGAACACATAATCTCCCCTAGTCCCATATACCTGCGCTCAGACCATAACCCTCCATTCCTTTCCCATCCATATAACTATCCAATTTATTTTTAAATGATAAAAACGAACCTGCCTCCACCACCTTCACTGGAAGCTCATTCCACACAGCTACCACTATCTGAGTAAAGAAGTTCCCCCTCATGTTACCCCTAAACTTCAGTCCCTTAATTCTCAAGTCATGTCCCCTTGTTTGAATCTTCCCTACTCTCAGTGGGAAAAGCTTTTCCACGTCAACTCTGTCTATCCCTCTCATCATTTTAAAAACCTCTATCAAGTCCCCCCTTAACCTTCTGCGCTCCAAAGAATAAAGCCCTAACTTGTTCAACCTTTCTCTGTAACTTAGTTGCTGAAACCCAGGCAACATTCTAGTAAATCTCCTCTGTACTCTCTCTATTTTGTTGACATCCTTCCTATAATTAGGCGACCAAAATTGTACACCATACTCCAGAATTGGCCTCACCAATGCCTTGTACAATTTTAACATTACATCCCAACTTCTATACTCAATGCTCTGATTTATAAAGGCCAGCACACCAAAAGCTTTCTTTACCACCCTATCTACATGAGATTCCACTTTCAGGGAACTGTGCACAGTTATTCCCAGATCCCTCTGTTCACCTACATTCTTCAATTCCCTACCATTTACCATGTACGTCCTATTTTGATTTGTCCTGCCAAGATGTAGCACCTCACACTTATCAGCATTAAACTCCATCTGCCATCTTTCAGCCCACTCTTCCAACTGGCATAAATCTCTCTGTAGACTTTGAAACTCTACTTCATTACCCGCAACCCCACCTATCTTAGTATCATCTGCATACTTACTAATCCAATTTACCACGCCATCGTCCAGATCATTGATGTACATGACAAACAACAGTGGACCCAACACAGATCCCTGTGGCACCCCACTCGTCACTGGCCTCCAACCTGACAAACAACCATCCACCATTACTCTCTGGCATCTCCCATTCAGCCACTGTTGAATCCATCTTGCTACTCCACCATTAATACCCAACCATTGAACCTTCTTAACCAACCTTCCATGAGGAACCTTGTCAAAGGCCTTACTGAAGTCCATATACACAACATCCACTGCTTTACCCTCATCAATTTCCTGAGTAACATCTTCAAAAAATTCAAGAAGATTAGTTAAACATGACCTTCCAGGCACAAATCCATGTTGACTGTTCCTAATCAGACCCTGTTTATCCAGATGCTTATATATATTAACTCTAAGTATTCTTTCCATTAATTTGCCCACCACTGACGTCAAACTAACAGGTCTATAATTGCTAGGTTTACTCTTAGACCCCTTTTTAAACAATGGAACAACATGCGCAGTACGCCAATCCTCCGGCACTATTCCCGTTTCTAATGACATTTGAAATATTTCTGCCATAGCCCCTGCTATTTCTACACTAACTTCCCTCAATGTCCTAGGGAATATCCTGTCCGGACCTGGAGACTTATCCACTTTTATATTTCTCAAAAGTGTCAGTACTTCCTCTTCTTTGATCCTCATAGTTTCCATAGCTACTCTACTTGTTTCCCTTACCTCACATAATTCAATATCCTTCTCCTTGGTGAATACCGAAGAAAAGAAACTGTTCAATATCTCCCCCATCTCTTTTGGCTCTGCAGATAGTTGGCCACTCTGACTCTCTAATGGACCAATTTTATCCCTCGTTATCCTTTTGCTATTAATATAGCGGTAGAAACCCTTCGGATTTACTTTTACCTTACTTGCCAAAGCAACCTCATATCTTCTTTTAGCTTTTCTAATTTCTTTCTTATGATTCTTTTTACATTCTTTATACTCCTCAAGCACCTCATTTACTCCATGCTGCCTATAACTATTGTAGATCTCCCTCTTTTTCCGAACCAAGTGTCCAATTTCCCTTGAAAATCATGGCTCTTTACAATTTTTACGATTTCCTTTCAACCGAACAGGGACATAAAGATTCTGTACTCTTAAAATTTCACCTTTAAATGTACTCCATTTCTCTTCCACATCTTTCCCATAAAACAAACTGTCCCAATTTACTCCTTTTAAATCCTTTCGCATCTCCTCAAAGTTAGCCTTTCTCCAATAAAAAATCTCAACCCTAGGTCCAGTTTTGTCCCTCTCCATAATTACATTGTAACTAATGGTATTGTGATCACTGGACCCGAACTGTTACCCAACGCATACCTCTGCCACCTGACCCATCTCATTTCCTAACAGGAGGTCCAGTACCGCCCCTTCTCTAGTAGGTACTTCTATGTATTGTTGCAAAAAACTATCCTGCACACATTTTACAAACTCCAACCCATCCAGCCCATTTACAGAATGTGTTTCCCAGTCTATGTGTGGAAAATTGAAATCTCCCACAATCACTACCTTGTGCTTACTACTAATATCTGCAATCTCCTTACATATTTGCTCTTCCAATTCTCGCTCCCCATTTGGCGGTCTATAATACACCCCTATAAGTGTTGCTACCCCTTTCCCATTTCTCAGTTCCACCCAAATAGCCTCCCTAGACGAGCCCTCTAATCTATCCTGCCAAAGCACTGCTGTAATATCTTCCCTGATAAGCAATGCAACACCTCCACCTCTTGCCCCTCCAATTCTATCACACCTGAAACAATGAAATCCTGGAATATTTAGTTTCCAATCACAGCCCTCCTGCAACCATGTTTCACTGATCGCCACAACATCATACTTCCAGGTGTCAATCCAGGCTCTAAGTTCATCCACTTTTCTTACAATGCTCCTAGCATTAAAATATACACATTTAAGAAACCCACCCTCTCTTATTCTCTGATTATTTTCTTTTTCTTCTCTCTCCCCTACATTTTGGGTCAGAGTGCTACCATTCTCTGCCCCCTGCTTCACACACTGACTGCTAGCTTTCCCAATTTGAGTCCCTCCCCCCAACCATACTAGATCCAATCCAGGGAGAATGGTTCTGCGTTCAGTCCACTAATGTTATTGCACTGGTCATATGAATTTATAACCTCAAACTGTGTCAATTATATGAAACCAAGATATCACTCAGACCCAAAAAGGAACAGCTAGTCACTCTAACCAAAATATAATTTCCATTCCCTACAACATCAGCCATTAACATAGAGGAGGAGGATTGCTCCATTGGTGTCAATTAGATTAATATTATGGACAACTAGGTTTGGACAGTTTTTGACAGATTTGACATTGTTAAAATCGGTTTCATTTAGGTTGTTTAAAGTGATCCATTAACTCATTTATAAGGGAGAACTGCTTCCAGAAGTTGTTTGCCAATATCAGCAATTATTTCTGTTGCAATGAAAACCATTCTGTGCATGGTAGTTTCAGGAACATCAAACGAATACCAAGTGGGTTTTCCAATATGTTGGCAAAGCTGATTATAGCCCAGTGATTGAACGCAAAAATTGCCCTCAGTGTTTCAACTAGACCTCTGATTGGAATATATTTAGCCATTTTCACCTCTGCTAGAGAAGAATGAATGAGACAGTGCAAATAAAATGGAATAGATCTAAAGTGAGTGCAGGAACTGGGGACATCGTGTATTTGCATGTATGTTTTTCAAAGTAGCAGGACATGCAAGGGGATAGTTAGTAAAGCAAGGGAGACACTTGACATCCTAATTAGATGCACAGAATAGAAAAGTTGTTGCTTTATGTATAATAATGGTTAGGCAACATTTGAAGAATTCTATCCACTTATGGACAGTTAACTTTAGGAATACTGTAAAGGTCTATAATGGATACAGGAATGATTTACGAGGATGGTTGCAAGAATGAGGGATTTCAGCAATGTGGTTAGATTAGGTTTGTTCTCATTGGCACAAGGAAGTTTGAGAGAGCACGATGGACTCTACAAGTTCATGCTAAGTTTAAATAGAGCAAATATCTAGCAGCCATTCCACTTGGAGAGGATTAATGGAATGAAGAAACAGATTTGAAGTGTTAGGCAAAAATATACTGATCTGAAACTCAATGGCTGGAAAAAAAGCGGGAACAGTTGATCTTGGATTTCAAAGGGGAATTGGATAAGAATCTGAGGGTGAATAACTTGCAGAAACACAGGAAAAAAAGAAAATTTTGGTCGGCATGGGCAAGTTGGGCCGAAGGGCCTTTTCCCCCATACTGTATGACCGTGGTGTAACTACCTGACTGCATGGCAGGAAAAAAATTGAAGTAGCTGGATTTCTCATCTGATAGACAGCATGAGTATGATGGCTGGGATGGCCTCATTTTGTACCAAACAATTCTATAATCCTATTAATAATCATTTGCCTCATTAAAATCCTAAAATAACCCTTTAAAAAATGTAATGACTGTTGCATGTGCTTATGAGTTGCACACTGATATAATAATACCGGTACTATAAATTAAGGAAGCAGACCAGGAAAGATATAAAACTTGAAGGCAATACAGTCACTTTATTTACAGCATTTCATCAAACAAAAGTTTGCTCGCAAGAGTAAAGTTTACTCTATAAGCCTCCACCAATTTCCATTTTTCATGTACAACTGGATCAATTCAGGAAATTAAAGTGTACATAATTTACAGGACTCTATAAGCCAAAGAGAGAGTGGAGGAATGCAACTAAATGAGTCATTGAATGACTGCAGGAGTCTCAGTAGAAAGCACATCAAAGAAAGTAATACCTATCTGTCTCAGCAGGTGGGAGACATATCTTAGTTGTTGGGCCAAGAACATAGGGCCTGTAAAAATTTAATGCCAGGGGAAAAACCTTTAATATTGTTATCAATGAATACTTCAACAGATCTTTTAAAATCCCTATGTTCTTGTAAAACCAAGGAGTAGTGCAAACAAGCACCAATTCAAAAGGTTGGTGTGCAAATCAATAATTCACAAATGAGAACAGTAACAAGAAGTGACTGAAAAGGATGATCACAGTTTTATGTATGTAATGATATTTAAAGCTCTCCAATTTCCTCAGTGAACTCTTTCAACTGGGCTAAAGCGGGTTGAAGAAATTCCCAGCTCAGTAAGGGAATGGTAAAACAATAACAAGCCACACCAAAGAGCATTAATTTCCTGAATTTAAAGCAAGAAAACAATGCAATATTCTTTAGACACAATAGGTGTTTTCTAAAAGAGGGACATATTGAGAAGAATGATTAAAAGCTACACAAAATATAGTTTTGAAGGAGCAACAATTTAGAAAAGAGAGTTTGAAAGGTTTAGAGTGGGAGCTCCAGAGTTTCCGTCTAGGTGGCTACAGACAGAAATGCCAATGGAGTGCAAAGAAAGTTAGGGATGGACACCAGACCAGACGTGTATTTCTCAGAGATATTAATGCATATGAACAAAATGCTCAAAATTTCAAACCCGAGATTGTGTAGTTGTTTGGATATTAAGAGTCAAGTTTCAGAATTTCAGTAGAAGAGGATAGGATTGTGATATTAATGTTTAAAAACTCAAAGGTGGTATTGATGATGGGTTGGAAGAGGCCAAAAAAGCCACTGTGATTCTAAACAATTGTTTAGCCTATGATGATGATGATGATGGGAAAGGTGATGGGTACAATCAGTGCACCTTGGGGCTAGCCTGGTGAGGAGCTAAAATGACTTAAATAACTTCCACAATATTTAATTGTGGGATACAATTGTTTTCCTTTATACCTGCTTTAAAGAAATAGCAAATCTCTGTTTTTTAAAAATTCTAAACAGATGAATATTAGCTCTTTGTCAGAACCTTTTTATTTTCTGATCGATACCGAATGCTCTCTGATCAACTGCAAATAACGCTATCTGATTCAGCAGGACTTTGATCAGCTGAAATGTTGTGTGGAGCAGTGGCAGATGGAATTTAATCCTTTCAAATGTGGAGTAATGCACCTTGGAAGATCAGATTTGTGTAGGACACATGGAGTAAATGGCTGGGACCTTAGGAATGTTGATGTACGGAGAGATCTTTGGGTGAATCCATAACTCTCTTAAAGCGAAGCACCGGTGGATACGGTAGCAAATAAGACATATTATAAACTCGCCTTCATGGGCTGAGGCATTGAATATAAAAGTTGCCTCATTGTTTTGCAAAACATTGGTTAGACCACATTTGGAATTTTGTATATAGTTCTGGTTGCCACACTACAGGAGACAAGTGAAGCAACAGAGAGATGGCAGAAGGGAATCATCAAGATGTTGCTGTAGTTATAAGGATGTACAGGGAATGCTAGTTTATAAACGCAAAACTGCTGGAGTAACTCAGTGGGTCAGATTAATTAGAATCTTTTCTCCCAGGGAACGGGATAGAGGGCACAGATTTAAAGGGAGAGTGTAGAAATTTAAAGGAGATCTGAGTGATAAATCTTTCACACAGAAAGTGGTAGGTGACAGAATAAGCTGACAGAAGAAGCAGTGGAAGCAGATACAATTGCAATGATTGAAAGGTGTTTGGCACATAATAAGATGGGAATGGTGTAGAGTCGGGAAAGTCGCTGTGCGGAGTCTGGAAAGTCGCTGTGTAGAGTCAGGAAAGCCGCTGTTTGGAGTCGGGAAAGTCGCTATGTGGTTCTGTGGCCGGTGGCCGCTGAGTGGAGTCTCTCCCTCCCACACATCCCCCCCCCATCCCTCCACACCCCCTTTCCCCCTGCGCCCCTCCCACACCACCCCATCCCCCCCACACCACACCACCCCACCCCCCACACTAACCCACCACCCCACCCCACACACCACCCCCACCCCCACACACCACCCCACCCCTCACAAACCACCCCACCCCCCACACACCACCCCAACTCCCCACACACCACCCCACACCCACACCACACCACACCACCCAGCTCCCACACACCACCCCACCTCCACACACCACCCCACCCCCACACACCACCCCACCCCCACACCACCCCCACCCCTCCCCCAACACCATCACACCCCCCACACCACACCACTCCACCCCATCCCCCACACCACCCACAACACCCCCACCCTCCCCCACTCCACCTCCCGCTCCCCCACACCACCCTCTCCCCCATAACGCACCCCCCTCCACCATGCCAGCCCACCCCCCTCCCTGTCACCCCCTCCCCCATGTCACCCCCTCCCCCACGCCACCCCCCTACATGCCACCCCCCTTCCCTCATGCCACCCCCCCTCCCTCACGCCATTCCCCCTCCCCCACGCCACCCCTCACCCACACCTTGGTGGAATATTGCATTGGGAATAGGTTGCATTAGGGGACCAGGCCTGCCGTGTGACTGGGACCCAACGGCACCTACTTTTTCTAGTTTATTTTAGAATGGACATGATTAGCAAAGTTTATGAAAAGTTGCTTTCTGCTAATGTATGCAGCTTTTAAATTGGAATTACGGCAAATGCCTGATTTAAAGCAAGCTCTGACCTTGTTCAATTGCTTCTTCTGCTGGTATAGCTTCTGTTTTTCCAAGAACTGTTGATGTTGCTGCTGAACCACGAGCTGTGCCAAAGCTTGGGTGTTTTGTGGGAGTGGTGCGGAGTGTGTCCGATTAAGGGGCCTGTGCCGTGGCAGCTTATTTGCAGACCTACTTGGTGACAATTTCTCGCCCACTCCTGTCGATGCAGCGTGAGCATGAAGAGGAACCACACCTAAAATACAGTACAATAGTTAGTTTACAAATAGCTTGGAGATTTAATTTACAATGTCACTTTAGACATTACACTTTACTTTAGACTTTGCATTCTTTCAAATTGGAGATGACTACAAGTTCATATGTTCATAAGTAATAGGAGTGGAATTAGGCCATTCGGCCGATCAAGTCTACACCGCCATTCAATCATGGCTGATCTATCTCTCCCTCCTAACCCATTCTTCTGCCTTCTCCCCATAACCCTACAACAGGTATTGGAGCTGTTCAATTCAGAACTTAAAATTAAACATTTATTGTAAACCTTTCAATATAAGTAATAGGAACATTGTTTAAACTTTTGCTCCCAGAGGTTGCCCAAGCACAAGAAAAACCTAAAAATCTTGAGGAAAATACAAAGCGCAGGAGTAACCCAGCCGATCAGGCAGCATCTGTGGAGGGAATTGACAGATGATGTTTTTGATCGGTACCAAAAACATCCATCCCTCCACGAATGCTCCCAGTCCACTGACTTGTTGAATAACATTGAGTTTCCCAGTTTACCAAATTCAGCCATTTCTAGGGCATAATGCCATCATGCATCCAATTTGGGTTTACTGACCCTTTCCATACAAATACATAGATTATTTGGCCATATAGTCTTTCATTTAGGCATCTCTTAACCTACTTCTGAACACTGACATCAAAAATCTTAAAGCCACAATTTTAATAATGTTACCATAGATATTTCTAAAGTTTCAACTTAATTAAGGTTATTGAGCATATCATCATTAAAGGGATTTAAAACATACAGGAGAATTTCTATCGCAATTGAGATATATGTGATTCAGATATCAGTTTACATGGTGTCATACAACACGACAACTCTGTGTGTAAATCTACGCCAGTTCATCGCTGGCATACATTTAAAAGGCACATAAAAAAAAAAGATCACACAGAAGTGCCTCATAGAAAATTTAATAAAACCCACTATATTAATGGTTCTCTCTTGCTCATTTTTCATAACCACATGATGTCTTCCTCTTTTAGCCAAACTTCTTTTGAAATCCACTGTGAAACTGCTTTCACTGCCTTTCAAATAGTAAACTGCATTCTACCAATGCTTTTATCAATATGTCTCTCGTTCTTTTAACTTTAAAAAAATCCATGTCTTCAAGTTCCTTACTTTTTTTGTCATACGATGTGTAATTTAATTAATCTAGAATATTCATGATTTGGAATAACTCTATCAAGTCTGCTTGACATTCTTCATTCCCAGATGTCTCCTCATAACTAGAACCTCATAACCATTTGATACCATTTTATTGAACTTTTCCCTCCACTCTCTCCAATCCAATACAATTTACTAGTGAATTTTAACCGATTAGTATTTCACTTTTGCTTTTCTGTTCTCTGGGTTTATTAACAAAGACAAAGATCATGTTCCTAAAGAAAAATACGGTAGGTGTAAGAAATCTAAAGTTAAATAGAAAATGCTGGAATTACTCAAACGCTCATGCAGCAACAGCAGAGGGATAAACAGAATTAACTTTGATGATTAGTCATTGGCCTACAATATTCTTACCCTTGTCAGAATTACTATCTGATATAAGGTCATAAGGCCATCAGTGATAGTGATGCCATTCGGCCTATCAAGTCTACTCCGCCATTCAATCATGGCAGATCTATCTCTCCCTCCTAACCCCGTTCTCCTGCCTTCTCCCCATGATCTCTGGCACCCATACTAATCAATAATCTATCTTTCGCTGCCTTAAAAATATCCACTGACGGCCTCCACAGCATTCTGTGGCAAACAATTCCACAGATTCACCACCCTCTGACTAAAGACATTTCTCCTCATCTCCTTCCTAAAAGAACTTCCTTTAATTCTGAGGCTATGACCTCTAGTCCTAGACTCCCCCACTAGTGGAAACATCCTCTCCACATCCACTCTATCCAAGTCTTTCACTATTCTGTATGTTTCAATGAGGTCCCCCTCGTTCTTCTAAACTTCGGCGAGTACAGGGTCAGTGCCAACAAATGCTCATCATATGTTAACCTACTCATTCCTGGGATCATTCTTCTAAATGCTGAGTACTTTTATTAGCCATCTGAATCTGTCCTACCAATTCCAAAGAGTTAGGTACTCCCCAGCTTACGAATGTGCAGCACAGACACATAATTGAGCGTTATGGATTACCAGTTGCTTCCGAGCTGCAGACATCTTCTGTTTATGGAAACAAAGTTGGCGGCCACATTTCCACCATGCAAACTGTTTGGGTTACAAACAGTTCATAGGAACGGATCTCTTGTGTAACTTTGGGGCAACTTGTATGTTTTTCTGTATCTTGGTACATGTGGCAATAAACTAAAGTAAACTAAACTTTTTCACTCCGGATTAAACATCTGCAGTCTCTTGTGGCCCTCTTCACTTTGACCCTGTTGTTGGGGGTGATTCCCTCATTATGCTCCCATTGCAAATCAATTTGACTATCTGAGAAGCTAGGAGTTGAATAATTCAAAATACTGATACCCAAGACACAGCAGATGCTGTAATATTAAGCAAAACACAAAGTGCTGGAGGAACCCCAAGGGTCTTGCAGCATCTGGGAAGCGAATCGACAGGCGACGTTTTGAGTTGGGACTCAAGACTCAAATCATTCACATAAAATGCTTGTCTGGCACGATAAAAATGCAATAACAGCGCATGTCAACAATAATCAAAGCAGTAAACAGACTGCAGGATGAACTCAACAGGTCAGGTAGCATCGGAAGAGTGAAGTGGACAGGCGATGTTTCAGGTCAAAACTATTCATAGTCAAAGTAATATTGTGTTAGTCAACAACTACATGAACCTTAATGCTATTGTATAGTATTCATCAGTCATCAGAAAGATCCAATCAAGCTGCACCAGTTTGCTATCTGTATTGGGCCGATGGGCTTTAATTTTATTCTATACCAATGACAATCAGTTATTTAAGGAAAACTTATGAAGGCAGTTTTATGAATTTACACTCTTTTTGCAGAAAGACACAAACTGTGTATCAGAAATGAGTGAATAGATGTTGCAGAGCCAATAGAAAAATCCATTCCAATTTATAAAGCACCACAAATTTGAGATTAATACAATGCACATTTTTACGGTCATTACGGGTTCTTATTGTCATTCAGAGCAAAATATTTTTGAGATTTGGATCATATTTTTTTTTAATAAGCAGGCAGGTGGGGTTAGTGTAGATGCTCCTTGGTCGGAATGGGCAAGTTGGGACGAAGGGTCTGCTTTCATACGGTATGACTCTGCGACTACATGTCCAAGAAATGAAAGGAAGAGCACTGAGCCTCAAATATGTTAGAACCCAACCTGAACCCCAAATCTCGAAGAAAGGCAATAAGAAATTAACTGCCACCTGAGGCATTGGTATTATGAAGCCCCAGGGCGAGGACTCAATGCATAGCTCATGGAGGCACATCTACCTAGAGCAGATATACAATCCCACTGGGTCAGAAACAGGACCAGCAGCCAGATCTGGGACATTAGAGATGTGCGTGCAAATGAAAACCAGCTCCAGATAAACTATAGTACCTTCCTAACATGATTGGTTATAGTCTCAGCGCACAAGTCTTGTTCAGTACATTTACACTGGCTTGGATGGAACACACAACACGAACAATAATGAGCAAAAACTTAAAGCTCTTTCTAAACATCAACCAAAACATTTTCCTTTTCTGCTCTTAGAGAAACATCCCCCCCCCCCTCCCCTCCGTGGAATAGAAATTGTACATTTTCTTTTTTGTATTCTTATTAAAGGGTTTGGGTGATGAGTTAACTGTGTTCATAGCTGGATTTTACAAGGTCTTCCGTTATGCCAAGAAGCTTTCTTTTGGAAATTGTGGATATTACTACACCAACCAGAGAAACACTACAATGAATGATTTCATTTGAATAAGCGATAATCTGAAACATAACAACAAAATCGGCAGCATCAATTAAATAAATGTATTATGTATTAGCAGTGTAATAAAATGGATCAAGCTGTTTTTGTATGACAATCTCTGATAAATGAACATTGTAGTCTGGATTCCAACTGTTTAATGTAGCTTGTTTTATGATTCTTCATAATGCACGTCTTTATTGTGTCCCACAAGCAGAATATGATTCCGAGGCTGGCGTTCTGCACAAACAAATGAATATCCAGCCCTTCAATGCTGAATATCTTCCAGATTCACCACTAGAAAAGTGGAACATCTTGGCAATCATGCTGAAACACTCCACCTCCATTCCCTCTGCCCACCCTCTCCAAACCACTGTCAATTTCAGGACAAGCAACTTTTAAGGAAAGGTTATTGCTTTTCCATAACAGTTAATAAAGTGTGAAATAATCCAAACCTCGCCTCTGAGTGTTTCCTACTGCCGATTTCCTGCATCCATTAAATGTTGCAATATGTAACACATAATGGGCCATTTTTATTTCATAGTATTAACAATCTGCACTGGTGATTGACTATTTTGTAAAGTCAGCTATATGTGCTAAATAATTCATTTCCTCCCAGCAAAGACGAATGTTTCAAAGTGACAACTAAAAACTTACATTTGACAAAATGTGGCACTTGATATAACAAAATGTTGACTCGAGTTCTGTATATAATGGGATGGGACTCCTCCCTGGGTTACAAACAAGTGTCTGGACTCACTGTTTCCCATATATATTCGATGAAATGTTGTGTGTCAAGTAGCTTTTAAGTCAACTATTGCAAAAGGCAGCATTTGCCACAGGGATCTTGACCTGTGGAAGCAAGCTGGGCAACAGTGCGTATCTTTGACCAACCAGACTGAAGAAACATTAATGACCAGGATGCGGTCTGAATCAGAACTGTTAATTTCAAGTCTGAATAAAATAACAGATCAGGTGTAGAAAGTTAAATGAAGAACAAAACAAAACATGACATTATGGGAGAGAAACGTATTAAGGGCCTGTCCCACAGGCAATTTTTCAGCAGACTGCCGGCGACTGTCAATTTGCCGACAGTCGCCTGAAAAACCGGGAACTGGAACGGCGACTGTCAGAGTGGAACACACACACACGCATGCACGCACGCATGCCTCGCAAAGGCGGGGGTCAGGGCAAGCGGGGAGAGCCCTGTCTGAAGTTGACACAGTGTAAAGCCAAGGTGATACAGACACACACTGCGATGAACAGAAAGGTTAAGACGGCTGGCACAGTGTACGGTAAGTCCTTTAAAAGAGGGTGGTGGGGGGGGGGGGGGGGACGAGGGGGTAGAAGGGGGGAGTAGCAGTGGAGACACTTTTAAGAAGCCAGACAACTTTTAATAAGCCAGAGATACACAGCTGTTGAAGTTCGGCGGGCATTTAACATTATCGGTCGGTTATCCTTGGTTCTTAAAACTCGTGATTACTTTTATTTTCCCAATGAGCCAATGTAAATGACCGGTCAGCAAAGGCGATTAACTAAAACTACCTACGACTACCTTGACTACCTACAACTACATGGCGACCCCACTACAACTGCACCTACGGCTACAGGATTATTGATTTTCTCCATGGCGACAAAGTTTCAACATGGTGAAATATTTGCGGCGACCATACTGAGGACGCGACTGGTTCCCAGACTAGTTCCTCGCGACCATGAAGGAGACTCACCAGAGACCATCAGCGAACATGTGGGAACCATGTGGCGAGCGCAGAGTCTCCTGCATTCGCCTAAAAAGTCGCCTAAGTGGGACAGGCCCATTAGCATAGTACCAGGGAAAGTGGAAAAATACATTAAAAAACCCCACATATTTCAATAATGGAATGAATGAGGTACCGCACTCATGAATATTAATTCTCAGTGTCACTAAAGTTGGTTAGCAGTTAATAATTTTTACCACGCATTCTATTGTGCAGTTAGGGGCGGCACGGTGGCACAGTGGTTGAATTGCTGCCTCTCAGCGCTTATAGCGAGACCCGGGTTTGATCCCGACTACGGGTGCTGTCTGTACGGAGTTTGCACGCGATCTTCGGTTTCCTCCCACACTCCAGAGGTTTGTAGGCAAATTTGCTTGGTATGTGTAAATTGTCCCTAGCATGTGTCAGGTAGTGTTAATGTGTGTGGATCACTGGTTGGTGCAAACCCGGTGAGCCGAAAGCCCTGTTTCTGCGCTGTATCTCTAAACTAAACTAAACTAAACTAAATTAAACTTGAGCAGATCTGGCTAACAATTTTATATGTCTAATCAGCATATTTTACATACATGATAGAACTTGCTCAGTGTCTAGTGTTATTAGCAGCGAGTCAGGTGATACTTTTTTTGCAGCTTTTAGAAGAATAAGACATTTTAGAAAATAATATTCAGATTTCTATTTTGAGCTACAAAGGCGTAGTTGGCAGCAGGTACTGTGGGAGTTGCAAATAAATAAAGCTTCAGCTCTTAAGTTTCACAGTAAAATTCAGATACCTAAAATTTCACTGTACCTTAACTGGTACATGTGACAATAAATTGACCTTGAAACCTTGAAACCTTGATCTTTACAGTCCTGAGGCACTAATTTCTATCCCCAGTCTAATGCATTGAAAACAGTGAATGTCCCATAAATTATAAAAGAAAATGAGGAAGAATCTTTTAGCCATGTTTGATAATAGATAATAGATAATATACAATAGGTGCAGGAGTAGGCCATTCGGCCCTTTAAGCCAGCACCGCCATTCAATGTAATTATGGCTGATCATCAGTACCCTGTTCCTGCTTCTCCCCATATCCCCTGACTCCGCTATCTTTAAGAGTCCTATCTAGCTCTCTCTTAAAAGTATCCAGAGAACCAGCCTCCACTGCCCTCTGAGGCAGAGAATTCCACAGACTCACAACTCTCTGTGTGAAAAAGTATTTCCTCGTCTCCGTTCTAAATGGCTTACCCCTTATTCTTAAAATGTGACCCCCGGTTCTGGACTCCCCCACCATCGGGAACACGTTTCCTGCCTCTAGCGTGTCCAAACCCTTAATAATCTTATATGTTTCAATAAGATCCCCTCTCATCCGTCTAAACTCCAGCGTATACAAACCCAGCCGCTCAATTCTCTCAGCATATGACAGTCCCGCCATCCCGGGAATTAACCTTGTAAACATACGCTGCACTCCCTCAATGGCAAGAATGTCCTTCCTCAAATTAGCAGACCAAAAATGAACACAATACTCCAGGTGTGGTCTCACTAGGGCCCTATACAACTGCAGAAGGACCTCTTTGCTCCTATACTCAACTCCTCTTGTTATGAAAGGCAACATGCCATTCGCTTTCTTCACTGCCTGCTGTACCTGCATGCACACTTTCATTGACTGATGAACAATGACCGAAGATTGATGAAAGATACAGCATGGAAACAGGCCGTTTTACCTACCAGTTCATGCTGACCATCGATCACCTGCTTGCAATAGTTCTAGTTATCCCACTTTTGTATTCACTCCCTAAACACATCGGGCAATTTGCAGAGGCCAGTTAATCTACAAATCCACACATCTTTGGGATGTGGAAGGAAGCCGGAGCGCCTGGAAGAAACCCAAGTTGTCACAGGAAGAGCGTGCAAACCTCCCAAGGCTAGGATTGAACCTGGGTAGCTGGTGCAATGAGGCAGAATGTCACCCAGCTGCGCCACTGATGAACACAATACAAAGTTTGGCATAATAGTTGCATGATTCTAATGCAAGTATGAAGAACAAAAGAAATCAAAAATCTCCGCCCAACAGGCGAGACATGCTGTATCTGATTAGTGAATTCCATCAAGATTATTACCAGATTAAAGAGTTCTGGCAGCAGTTCCATGAAAGAAGTCCTTTGCATATTATTAACTGACACTCTGCTTGTAAAGAGTGTTTCAATTCATGACTTTCGACTTCTACTTTAAAGAAAATAATACTTTGATCCAATACCCATTGATGCCAAAATAAAAATTAAAAACTGATGTCATTTATTTGTTTGAGCTGGTATTTATAGTCACATTTTTTTCCAGTTAGTTTCAGATTTTTTTAATGACAGTAATCACTCATAAAAGTTGAGTGTGGATAAAACCAAACACAGATCTGAGTGGTTAAAGCTGTTCTAAAAATACTCAATGGCACTATAGCTTTGATATGAGCGATGTGTTTATAGCAGAAGGGTATAAATGTGCTGCAGAGTTCCTGAAACTTCCACATCGTGATTGAAGTGTTCCATCAAAATGATAGGTCAAAGCTGTGAGCTAATTCCCAGCTCCACATGCTGAGTGAAAGTCAGATGGACCTTTTGACATCCCAAGAATTCTCACCTTCAGCTAGAGTCTCACAGTTTACCATGTGTTCAATTTGCTTCAGGTGTGGGCTCCTTGTCGTGAATGGGAGATATTAGAAGGAATTGTTTTTATTCTTGTTCTCTAGCTTTCTGCTTTAGATTTTCCTAAAATAGACACAAAATACTGGAGTAGCTCAATGGGACATGCAGCATTGCTGGATATAAGGGATGGGTGATGTTTCGGGTCGAGACCCTTCTTCTATACTTACTTAGGTTTGCTGCCACCGCAATTTTAGGTGCCGTCTTGTCAATTCCTTTAATATAGAACTTAGAACTGTACAGAACAGGAAAAGGCCCTTCAGCCTACAATGTCCGTGCTGAACGTGATGCAAGTTAAACTAATCCCCTCTGTCTTCACATGATCATAGAAACATAGAAACATAGAAAATAGGTGCAGGAGTAGGCCATTCGGCCCTTCGAGCCTGCACCGCCATTCAATATGATCATGGCTGATCATCCAACTCAGTATCCTGTACCTGCCTTCTCTCCATACCCCCTGATCCCTTTAGCCACAAGGGCCACATCTAACTCCCTCTTAAATATAGCCAATGAACTGGCCTCAACTACCTTCTGCGGGAGAGAATTCCAGAGATTCACCACTCTCTGTGTGAAAAAAGTTTTCCTCATCTCGGTCCTAAAAGATTTCCCTCTTATCCTTAAACTGTGACCCCTTGTTCTGGACTTCCCCAACATCGGGAACAATCTTCCTGCATCTAGCCTGTCCAACCCCTTAAGAATTTTGTAAGTTTCTATAAGATCCCCCCTCAATCTTCTAAATTCTAGCGAGTACAAACCGAGTCTATCCAGTCTTTCTTCATATGAAAGTCCTGACATCCCAGGAATCAGTCTGGTGAACCTTCTCTGTACTCCCTCTATGGCAAGAATGCATTTCCTCAGATTAGGAGACCAAAACTGTACGCAATACTCCAGGTGTGGTCTCACCAAGACCCTGTACAACTGCAGTAGAACCTCCCTGCTCCTATACTCAAATCCTTTTGCTATGAATGCTAACATACCATTCGCCTTCTTCACTGCCTGCTGCACCTGCATGCCTACTTTTAATGACTGGTGTACCATGACACCCAAGTCTCGTTGCATCTCACCCTTTCCTAATCGGCCACCATTCAGATAATAATCTACTTTCCTGTTTTTGCCTCCAAAGTGGATAACCTCACATTTATCCACATTATACTGCATCTGCCATGCATTTGCCCACTCACCCAGCCTATCCAAGTCACCTTGCAGCCTCCTAGCATCCTCCTCACAGCTAACACTGCCCCCCAGCTTCATGTCATCCGCAAACTTGGAGATTTTGCATTCAATTCCCTCGTCCAAATCATTAATATATATCGTAAATAGCTGGGGTTCCAGAACTGAGCCTTGCGGTACCCCACTAGTCACTGCCTGCCATTGTGAAAAGGACCCGTTTACTCCTACTCTTTGCTTCCTGTCTGTCAGCCAGTTCTCTATCCACATCAATACTGAACCCCCAATACCGTGTGCTTTAAGTTTGTATACTAATCTCTTATGTGGGACCTTGTCGAAAGCCTTCTGAAAGTCCAGATATAACACATCCACTGGTTCTCCCTTATCCACTCTACTAGTTACATCCTCGAAAAATTCTATAAGATTCGTCAGACATGATTTACCCTTCATAAATCCATGCTGACTTTGTCCAATGATTTCACCACTTTCCAAATGTGCTGCTATCCCATCTTTAATAACTAATTCTAGCAGTTTCCCCACTACCGACGTTAGACTAACTGGTCTGTAATTCCCCGTTTTCTCTCTCCCTCTCTTTTTAAAAAGTGGTGTTACATTAGCTACCCTCCAATCCTCAGGAACTACTCCAGAATCTAAAGAGTTTTGAAAAATTATAACTAATGCATCCACTATTTCTGGGGCTATTTCCTTAAGTACTCTGGGATGCAGCCTATCTGGCCCTGGGGATTTATCGGCCTTTAATCCATTCAATTTACCTAACACCACTTCCCGGCTAACCTGGATTTCACTCAGTTCCTCCATCTCATTTGACCCCCGGTCCCCTGCTATTTCTGGCAGATTATTTATGTCTTCCTTAGTGAAGACAGAACCAAAGTAGTTATTCAATTGGTCTGCCATGTCCTTGTTCCCCATGATCAATTCACCCGTTTCTGACTGCAAGGGACCTACATTTGTTTTAACTAATCTTTTTCTCTTCACATATCTATAAAAGCTTTTGCAGTCAGTTTTTATGTTCCCTGCCAGTTTTCTTTCATAATCTATTTTCCCTTTCCTAATTAAGCCCTTTGTCCTCCTCTGCTGGTCTCTGAATTTCTCCCAGTCCTCTGGTAGGCTGCTTTTTCTTATTGTAATATATTTTTTTATTAAAGGTAATCAATTACAGTGCTTCAAACAACTTTATATCAAATTAATTCAATTTGCATTAAGTAAAACACTAATAATACTTATCTACTATTTTTTTTTAGAAATAATGATAGAAAAAGAATAGAACAGTTATAAATCATTAAGAGAGTGATTAAATAATAATTTGATTATATATAAGAAACAAAATATAAGAAAAAAAAAAAAAAAAAAAAAATGAAAAAAATGAAAAACCACAATATGTATTGTTAATAACACTACTACAAGTGATAGTATCAATAAAGACATATATGTTAATTAATATAAAAATGAATTATTCTCACCAAATCCCGCAGGGTGCACGCCGAGCTGTGTTGCCAAGAACAGCTACTTCTCTAAATACTGTATATATGGAGACCATATCTGTTCAAAAGAATTATACTTGTCCAATAGGACAAATCTAATTCTTTCCAGATGTAACGTCTCCATCATCTCTGCTGCCCACATTTTGGTTGTGGGGGATAATGTTCCCTTCCAAAAGTAGGCTGCTTTTTCTGGCTAATTTGTACGCTTCATCTTTTGTTTTGATACTATCCCTGATTTCCCTTGTTATCCACGGATGCACTACCTTCCCTGATTTATTTTTTTGCCAAACTGGGATGAACAATTGTTGTAGTTCATCCATGCAGTCTTTAAATGTCTTCCATTGCATATCCACCGTCAACCCATTAAGAATCAATCGCCAGTCTATCTTGGCCAATTCACTTCTCATACCCTCAAAGTTACCTTTCTTTAAGTTCAGGACCCTTGTTTCTGAATTAACGATGTCACTCTCCATCCTAATGAAGAACTCAACCATATTATTGTCACTCTTGCCCAAGGGGCCACGCACAACAAGACTGCTAACTAACCCTTCCTCATTACTCAATACCCAGTCTAGAATAGCCTGCTCTCTCATTGGTTCCTCTACATGTTGGTTTAGAAAACTATCCCGCATACATTCCAAGAAATCGTCTTCCTCAGCACCCTTGCCAATTTGATTCACCCAATCTATATGTAGATTGAAGTCACCCATTATAACTGTTTTACCTTTGTTGCACGCATTTCTAATTTCCTGTTTGATGCCATCCCCAACTCCACTACCACTGTTAGGTGGCCTGTACACAACTCCCACTAGAGTTTTCTGCCCCTTAGTGTTTCGAAGCTCTACCCATATCGATTCCACATCCTCAAAGCTAATGTCCTTCCTTTCTATTGCGTTAATCTGCTCTCTAACCAGCAACGCTACCCCACCTCCTTTCCCTTTCTGTCTATCCCTCCTGAATATTGAATATCCCTGGATGTTCAGCTCCCAGCCTTGGTCACCCTGGAGCCATGTCTCCGTGATCCCAACTATATCATAGTCATTAATAGCTATCTGCACATTCAACTCATCCACCTTATTACGAATGCTCCTTGCATTGAGACACAAAGGCTTCAGGCTTGTTTTTACAACACTCTTACCCCTTATACTATTATGCTGAAAAGTGGCCCTTTTTGATTTTTGCCCTGGATTTGCCGTCCTGCCACATTTACTTTTCACCTTGCTACCTATTGCTTCTACCCTCATTTTACACCCCTCTGTCTCTACGCTCACACATTTAAGAAACCCTTTCCCTTTAACTCCATCCTCCACTATCCCATTCGACACCCCACCCCCCTTATTCAGTTTAAAACCACCCGTGTAGCAGTGGCAAACCTGCCTGCCAGAATGCTGGTCCCACACCTGTTAAGATGCAATCCGTCCCTTTCCATATCATTCTATTATTTTCAGATCGACAGTGTGTGCCTATCCAGAAGCCTTTCAAATGTCACTATCATATCTGCGTTCACTACCAGGTTAGCCAGGTACCCACTATTCTGCATCCTTTGTTACTTATAAAAGCATATATTTTGCTGATGGCTTCATCATAGTTATTTCCTGCTCGTTAATCAGACTATCTCCATCTTTTGTGTCTGTGCTTTAAGACATCGAAGCCAAAGAAGAACTGCAGTACAGAAGCTTTGCTCTTCAGCACCACCACTGGACTCTACTGAATACAGGGACGAAGCAATGACTGGGTGAAGCATGGGGTCGGTGCACTACACACCTAAACCATCAGCTTTGCACCAGGTATGGCTGGCAAAAGATGTGCAACATAATTCACATGAACATGGCTGATCATTGTGCGATGAAAGAAAGTTTAGTCCACTGACTCAAAACAGTCATGTAGGACCTAATGTTTCACCAGACCAGTGCTCGACAACGTTCTGCGCCGGTACATCACACTTTAGTTTCTGCTGCTAAGGAGGCAATAGGAGCACATAAGTGCGGACGAGGGGTGGAGCATTAGGCATCGTGCAGCAGTGGTCGAGAGTACTTGGTCCTTTGGTGGGACAGGAGTCATATTAATATTATTTTGGTAGCATGCTCTTGTTGGTTAGCTTGGTTGAAGTCCTTGGCTATGAAGCACAAGGCCTCAGGGTACTTTTTCTCAAGGCTATTGGGAAAACGTGTATGGGACAACCACTGCAAGCTCCATGTTCACAAGGCATGGGATGTAAACTTCACTCAGGATCGCCAAAGTGGATTTCCCGCAGCAGGTACTAAGGGTGGCACTTTAACGCAAGATATACTAGGTTCACGGTGCAAGAACTCAGCAGGACTGCCACGTCCGAGCACTATGAAATTTTGATTCAAAACAGATCCTTCCTCCCATACCTTGCCCGTGGATGCCACACGGTTCATCCGGTGAACTGAGAAGCCGTTAGGTTACATGGAATAGTCATGTGAAGCATGTGTGAATCATGTCTCTATGAAACAGGGAACACAACAGTCTCTCAGGTCTCTAGGGAAGGGGAGTCTCGCTTTAAATGTATCCAACTCGTTTTCAATAGCTTGGATATTTGCCAGGAGTAGGGAGGGGAGGGGGGGACTTGAAATTGTGCTATTTCAGTCTCTAATGCAGACCAACACATCTCCCACACCTCCGGGCGAAGTGGCTGCAACTGGTCAGAGCTGGCAGTGTGCGGAATCGGTTGTTCCAGGTGATAAGTGCGTGTGTTCCATGGGGACCAGGAGTCGGGTCGCAGGTTCATTCACCCACAGGGTTGGACTCTCTGTCTGGTCAGACGTCGATGTTGGGCTGCAACACAAAACGTCGCCCATCTATTCCCTCCACAAATGCTGGCTGACCCACTGAGTTACTCTTACACTTTGTGTTTTGCCATTGGTCCAAATATTGAACTGTGTCTCTCTCCACACATGCTGTCTGACCAGCTGCATTTTTTCAGCATTTTCTGTTTCCTTTGCAGGATTCCTTTCGATGGTCTTCTCATTCCCTTTGAAGATGGTGTAAAGGAGAGGGGCAGAACACTTGAAAGGCTACCCTACATAAGAAATGGATGTTATCAAGTCAGATATATGTTATACCAGTATCCACCTTGGGCGAATCAGAGTACTGATTTTTTAGACTTTAGAATTTACTTTAGAGATACAGCGTGGGAACAGGCTCTTCAGCTCACCCCGTGCACTAACCTACACACACACAACATGCTCAATCTTTACAATTTACCAAAGCTAATTAGCCTGCAAATCTGTCCGTCTTTGGAGCGTGGGAGGAAACCTGAGCACCCAAAGAAAACCCACAAGTTCATAGGGAGAAAGTACAAACTCCATGGGGCATCAACCATCTTAACTTTTCTACTTTGTTATCTATTCTAACCTCACTTTCCAGTCTGAAGAAGGGTTCTCACCCATCCTTTTTCTCCAGAGATGTTGCCTAACCCACTGAGTTACTTCAGCCATTTGTATTTATCTTTATGTACAAACTCCATACAGACAGCACCCGTAGTCAGTATCGAACACGGGTCTCTGGCGCTGTAAGGCAACACTCTACCGTTGCGTCATTGTGCCACCCTGTTGGACCATTTCAGTATTCTTCAATGGTTCAATGCTACTTAATTAGTCACATATACCGAGGTAGCGTAAAATGTATTTTTGTATACAGTTCAGTACAGGTATCTCTATAAGTAAGCACTTAGATACACCTTAGATAAGCATTCCAGGTACATTACAAATGTATAGCAGTGATACACTGAGACAGTATAAAGAGTCGCCAGATTTGGTGACAATTTCAAGTCCCTGTTTTTGGTTAAGTGCTCCACTGCTCCGTGCAGCTGCAGGCCGCGTCTGGTGCACGCGGTCAGCCTTTCAGATTGGAGCCGTCCAGCCAAGCCCCAGGCTGCTGCCGGGCCTGCAGTGACCCATCCCACCCCACCACCGAGGTGCACTGCACTGTCTCCTGCAGCACGTCTGCTGTTCGGTCCTCTGATCTGAATCCTTCGTCTCCCATCCACGGGGTGAGCAGGGCCTGGACTGGGCGGCTTCCCGGTTGCGTGATGGCCAACCAGGCTTGCTGACGGCCAACCAGGCTTGCTGTCGGGAATGGCTACGGTACCTCGGGATAACCTTCTATCGCACAGCACAAGCCATCTCTTGGTATTCCATGTCTGAACTCTTGGATACTTTAAAAAGGAAATCCATTCAGACTCTCGTTGTGCTGCCAGGAACAAGGGTGCCAGATACAATGTGAATACTTGTCTTCTACCATTCATGTAGCAGCAAACCACTCCTACCCCAGGCTCAGTTTGTGAGACAAACTGTCTGTGAGGGCAAACAGGAAGGAACTGCAAATGCTAAACCAAAGATAGACACAAAAATGCTGGAGTAACTCAGCGGGTCAAGCAGCATCTCTGGGGAAAAGGATTAGGTGACATTTCAGGTCGAGTCCCTTCTTCAGACTGGTATGTGGACCGTGGGGTAGTGTGTGCAGCTGCTCAGTGTTGAAATGTGGGGCAGCAACCTCTTTATTTGTTGACAGACCACATGGATCCTTCAATTTCTCTCAACGCCTGTCAGGCTGCACAATTCATAGAAAGCCTCTTCTCTCTGAGCCATGGCTGATACTTTACTGCCAAAGTTGCCATTTTCTCAGCACTCCAGCTCCTCACAGCTATTTCAGTAATGCATCTCGGCACATAATTCTACAATTATGCCTTTTAGTGCTCATTCCAAAGGCAATCTCATTCTTAGGAACACACCCTGAACTATAGGGAAGTACCTACGTTTTTCTGAAGTAAAACTCACTGACAATGCTGGTAGTACTCAACAGATCATCGTATCTGTGACAAGAGAAATACAGCGAACACTTAAATTGATGAAAGGTCTTCAAGCTGAACTGTTTCCTGCAGTTTTTTCCACTTTTCCTTTTGTCTTTGAGTTTGCCCTCAGGAAATCTCCCTTCACCAAGGATCGTATGTACACGATACGTTCTTCAGCTGGGCTTGCAGACTAATCATTGACAAGGACATCTTTGCCAGTGTCTGTGAGGATGAGCAGAACTGTGGATATTTGACTAGTTTAGTTTAGATACAGCACAGAAACAGGGCCTTCGACCCACCGAGTCCGCGCCGACCAGCGATCCCTGTACACGAGGACTATCCCACACCCTAGTGACAATTTACAAATCTTTCCGTAGCCAACCAACCAACAAAACGGTACATCTTTGGAGTGTGGGAGGAAACTGGAGCACTTGGGCAAAACCCACGTGGTGACGGGGAAGAACATACAAACTCTGTATGGACATCACCCGTAGTCAGGATCAAACCCGGGCCTCCAGCATTGTTAGGCAGCAACTCTACCGTTACACCACCATGCCACCTCCATGTCTAGATTACTTCAGGCTAACATTCATTTTGCGAGGACTTTATCAATGCACCAATGCTTACAGCACCTGATATGTGCAGTGTATCAGTGGCTTCAAGGCTTTGTTTTGGGCTCTAATGGCTGTCTATTACAGGAAGATATGGAGGCTTTGGAGAGGGTGCAGAAAAGGTTCACCAGTATTAGCAATAAGGAGAGGTTAGCTGAAATTGTTTTCGCTGGAGTGTTAGAGGTTGAGGGGAGACCTGATAGAAGTATATAAAATCATAAGCACCAGATAGGATAGACAGGGAGAACCTGTTTCCCAGGTTGAAAATATCAAAGGGAATATCTTTAATGTCAGAGAGGGAAAATTTAAAAGAGATGTGCAGGGCAAGCTATTTACATGGAGAGTGGTGGGTGCCAGGAACGCGCTGCAGAGAATGATGGTGGATGCAGATACAATAGTGATGTTTAAATGGCTTTTGGATAGGCACATAGATATGCAAGAAATGAAGGGATATCGACCCTGTCCAGCCAGAGGAGATTAGTTTGCCTTGGAATCACTTTTGACACTGATGTTGTGGGCTGAAGGGCCTGTTACTGTGCTATGCTGTTCTAAATTCAACATTTAAGAGGGAATAGAGGGATACGGACCATGTACAGGCAGACGAGGTTAACTGGATTGGCATCATGGTTGGCACAGGCGTAGTGGACTGAAGGAGCTCTGAAAGACAATTGTATTCCTTGAAGTGCATTAACTAGAAAGAGTGTCTTCCTGTGACGTGAACTGCCATGCTTTACCATTGAGTTCAACCTTCTGGTGCTTCTGGACATCGGGCAGGTCTTCCACCTCTGGACACTAGGCAGGTCGAGTCCAGTGCAGGCTCAGCAGGCAGATTTTTCTGCCTAAAGGCCAAGAGGGGTTTATCAACACAGTATAGCTGTCCATGTGGATCTGCTGGCTTCTTAATAGAAGATCTTCCCTGCCACATTTTGCTGTAACAGATTTATAGATAGCCTGAAGAAAATCACCTCCATGAATTATAGAAACAGAGGCAATCACAGCTTGTACCAAGTTTGCTCCCAGCAACAGCTTCAATCCAGGTCGGGTTCCATATTAATATTTAAGTAGGCCAACTGTGAAAGACTGTTCAAGCTGCTGATCATAATGTTTGCTGAAATTTGTTCCAGTCAAGTGGCAGTTGTGACCAAAAAATGTATCCTGAGACTGGTTGCGTGAGATGTGAAAATTATAACTAGTTGACGTAAATAATGAAGTGTTTTTGGCAGCTGCTGTGATACTGGATAAAGCACTGCATCATCACTTGGGTTTAGGATATGTTTGCATGTGTATTGTTTGTCTGTGATTCTCTTATTTTCCACAGAGGAATAGGTAACTGTTTAGAAACATAGAAAATAGGTGCAGGAGTAGGCCATTCGGCCCTTCAAGCCTGCACCGCCATTCAATATCCAACTCAGTATCCTGTACCTACCTTTTCTCCATACCCCCTGATCCCTTTAGCCACAAGGGCCACATCTAATTCCCTCTTAAATATAGCCAATGAACTGGCCTCAACTACCTTCTGTGGCAGAGAATTCCAGAGATTCACCACTCTCTGTGTGAAAAATGTTTTTCTCATCTCGGTCCTAAAAGACTTCCCCCTTATCCTTAAACTGTGACCCCTTGTTCTGGACTTCCTCAACATCGGGAACAATCTTCCTGCATCTAGCCTGTGCAACCCCTTAAGAATTTTGTAAGTTTCTATAAGATCCCCCCTCAATCTTCTAAATTCTAGCGAGTACAAGCCGAGTCTACCCAGTCTTTCTTCATATGAAAGTCCTGCCATCCCAGGATTTTTCAGAGGTTAATACATATTAATGTCCTAATGCTTTAATCTACTGCAAAATTAAATCCACACCCTTCTTTCTTTGTGCAGCCTCCTACAAATTGATTCTCTTTGCACAACACTTGGATATTATAAACTACCATTTTCTAATACTCATGCATATGCATCTTCCAAAAGCGGTCAACGAATCATGAAAAAAAACATTAACCCTCAAAGATTTATTTTTTTTCCAAAATTCTCCATGTCTAAATCTAATATTATCACTCCAACTTGCTACCTTGATGTGTTTAAGAAAGAATTGCAGATGCTGGAAAACTCGAAGGTAGACAAAAATGCTGGAGAAACTCAGCGGGTGAGGCAGCATCTATGGAGCAAAGGAATAGGTGGCGTTTCAGGTCGAGACCCTTCAACAGACTGATGTGGGGGTGGGAAGAATAAAGGACGAGGCGGAGACAGTAGGCTGTGGGAGCGCTGGGAAGGGGAGGGGAAGGAGGGAGAAAGCAAAGAATACCTGAAATTGGAGAAGTCAATGTTAAATGTCAAAGTCAATGCTACCTTGAATTAATGAATATGAGAGGAAAAAGACCAATTACACTGAACTGGTAAATGAAGCTGCCCAGAATGGCTGGAAGACCAAGATATTCCCTGTAGAAGTGGGATACAGGGGATTTGTTGCTACATCTATGACCAGTCTATTGAAAAAAATGTGGGTAAGGGGTCGCTCCCTCCTACAAGCAATTAAGTCATTGTCAAATTCAGCAGAAAAAAGCTGCAATTGGCTTTGGATTAAAAGGAAAAAGAACAATTGGGCTGCAGTATGAGGGCAGGAGGGCATGGAACTGAGGGGAGTGTAACTGGGATGCCAGGTATCACCGTTGAGCCCTCTGGAAACGTTGTGGACTTACAAATCAAACGTCAAAGAAGGAGGTGCCCCCCTGATGACGTACCCACCCTACCTTTCACCACTACAATCCCACTGCCAATATCAAGAGTGCCAACTTACTGCAGGTATTGAAACATCAAGCCCTATTAACTCTATATATTGTGCAAATTTGAACTAGGAATATTTCTAAATTAGCATAAGATATGTAACATTGAAATGCAATTGTATCTAAATACTGCTCAAAATTTTTTTTACCATGTGCAAGATAGTTAGGCTAACTGTGATGCATTGCTAGGAGACCAATACTAACTTGAGGAACAACATCTCATCTTCCGTTTGATTATATTACAGCTTCTGGACTCTGTATAGACTCCAACTTCAGATTGCTCAACTTGCTCTAGGCCTTAGAACTGGCCTTTTCTGTCATATATCATCCTTCTTTCACAATTATTTTTTCTTATACCCTTAGCGTGGCTAACTTGCTCAACATATTCCTTAGTCCTCTGTTAGGAACACGTTACACTTTTTTGGCTGTGGTATTATTCTCTTAATGCCCCTATTAACTTATTTGACTGGGTGATCCACAGTAATCCCGGCCCAATCCTATCACTGATATTCTCTTTGCCATGTAAAACTTTTTTTTTCTCCTGTCCATTTCTGATGAAGGATCCCTGACCTGATACCTTAATTGTGTTTCTCATTTCACAGATGTTGCCTGACTATGAATATTGTACATGCATGCCTGATGGTTGGCACTGATTCACTGGCCCAAAGGACCTGTTTCTATGGTGTACCTCTCTCTGACTCTTTGACTTTATGAGCGTCCTATTAGTTCTGATCAAATAACTGCATTCCCCTGGGAGCAAGGGCCAATATTTGAGCAAGGAAGGTTGAGAAAGGTGTTGGGCCAATGGTACAGACTTGTTTAAATCTGTCTTTCCTGATGTTGCCCCTGTTTGGCTATGTTCATAGCTTGCATGCTGAAGAGAAGCAAAAGTTAATTGGTGACAGATTGTGCTGGAACAGTTTCATACAACTAACTGGGAAATAACCCGTTTGAAGATAATGCACCTGCACATTTCTTATCTTTGGCTATGATTTTCTGGCTCAGTTTACCATTGATTTATACTGATGTGGTCTTACTTCATGTAAGCATCTTCCAAGCAAACAAACCCCTATATCTATCATGATGGGCATTTTAAATGCTTCATGGGCTATCCTTCTGCTTCCTGATCCAACATGGCGGACACCCCACTTTCAAGGTATAATAAGCACTCAATAGTTGCCACATTGATCTTTGAGACCACCAATTTCCATCTTTGAAGAAAGGTTTACTTCACAATCCAAAAATTACAGTATGTAATTTATAGATTACAGATTTCATATTACAATTACAATCTGCAATTATAGATTACATACAGTATCCTGCAGCCAGACTGACAAGACCATTCTTTAAAAGTTATATTCTGAACATTACCACAAAGAGAGGGGAAAAAGGTTTTGTCTGTACATTTGTGTTTATCAATATTCTAGATTTATTGAGAAACACTGTCATTTCTTTGACCATTGTAAAGGAGACAGCCAGGTATGAATTTGAAAGCAGAATAATTGTTGTATAAAGTTCCCTTTTCCTCCTTTTATGAAAAAGACCTGATTCCATGTTTTCACAAAAATATAAAGCAATCATAGTATGACCTTTCAGCACAAATCCAAATGTTTCAGTTACTAATTTAGACTCACCGGTTGTGAGCGGACTCTGTCTTCGAGCCTGTTCCATCAGTAGTACGTGATGCAGCAGAGCTTGATGGGTGCTGTTAACCTTCCCGTCAAAAGGTGCAGGTGGCAAGAAAGCAGATGAAGTACTTCGTCTGAACTGAGCCGCAAGAGCTGTTCCCTGAATGGGATGTCTGTCAGAAGTTTGGTTTGCTGTTGAGACCTACAACAATTTTTTTAATTTAAGTTAAAATGTAATTTGGAATGCATATCTTGCACACTGTTTAATTAATTTATCTTTCTTTGTCAGTGTAAAAACATCTGTAAAGCTAAAGAAACATTTTCAAGATCCATCACCACACATCCCTATTGCCCCGTCAGCTCAACATACAGATCAATAGATACCTTGGCCATCTTGGACATTCTATCTTTGATACCCCTAAAAAGAGCTGTAATTATTTTGAGACTTTAAGAATGTGTCTGAAACCATGCTCAGACCTAGGAAACCATTCTTATAGGGTCAGTTAATAATCGCATTGGTGTTTGCTTTATTAAAATTAGTTGCTCTTACCCATGTTCCAATAGTAATCAGCAGTCAATGTACTTAATTGAGTGTAAAGTAAGTGAGAGAATACAGAGATGGTCGAGAAACACTACAGAAATGCGATATACATTTTTCAGCTGAGGTCTTGCACAGCTTATATTTGTCACTGCCTAGAAGCACTTGGGGACATCTAGTGGAGTAATGATGGTCCAAACTCCCTTGCAAGCCTCGGACAAATACCTGGTGTTGACATACTCTATAGGCAGCAGTAGAAGCAGTATTAAATAACCCAGTCTCAATTGATGAGGCAGTCTATGATCATTTAACACGTGTACAGATTTTCTATTACTCTATTTCTGCACTTTATCTATACCAGAACGCTGGTAGCCTCTGGTGCTGACCCATCTAGAGTACCTAGGGTAATATGGGGGTCACCTCCATCAAGTGAAGGGAATTGATGCCCATGTATATATTGTCCATAAAACTATACTCGGTGTTCGCTATTCTGGAATGCTACAAAACAATATTCTAGTTCAGTACTGGGAGTCTTTGCAATAAGTATTGAAATCTTCCTAAATTACTTTTTTTTTTAAAGTCTGGATTATTTTAATGGCTTAGATCCCAAGAGTTTTGCCACATTTGTCATAAAAGAGATATGATAGGCTCCAAATAAGTGCTTGACTCTTTCCTGGCCAGATCATGAGGAGGCCTAATGTCAGCAAACCCCACCGTGGCTTCTTTCTGAGTCTGATCTCTCAATGTCATAGGCCCAGTATGGTGGATGCAAGGGAGACACAATAAGCCTGGGAGTTGCTGGACCTGATTTGACCATAGATTGATGGCATCCTTTCAAACATTTGCAGAGTTATTGCAAGCATACCATCCAAATGAATGAATGAATGAATGAATAGTTTATGAATTAATAGTTTATTTAGGTCATAAATTAAAAAGACCAAAACTTTACAATCTGTGTGAACATGAACCAACACTGTATCCATTTCACACAACGTTCACATAATCAATGACCGAAAAAGGAATAGGCTGAAGCCACAAAGCTTATTTTTGCCTATCCTATCAACAATTGGAGTACAGTCCTAAGCTACTATCTAGCTCATTAGAGACCCTCAGACTACTTTTAATCGGACTTTACTGCACTTTAACTTTGCACTAAACATTATTCCCTTCATCATGTATCTGCACACTGTGGAATGCTCAATTGTAATCATGTACAG
Source organism: Amblyraja radiata (assembly GCF_010909765.2). Taxonomy (NCBI): domain Eukaryota; kingdom Metazoa; phylum Chordata; class Chondrichthyes; order Rajiformes; family Rajidae; genus Amblyraja; species Amblyraja radiata. The sequence continues at coordinate 48,685,708 of NC_045957.1, read as the reverse complement.
TATAGTCTTTCCGCTGACTGGTTAGCAGGCTACAAAAATCATTTCACTGTACCTCGGTACACATGACAATAAACTAAACTAAACCTAAAGTTAACTGGACAATCTCTTCCTCTGCATCTTCACCTCTGGACGTCGAGGCAGTTCTTAGGTTGTTCAACAACTTAAAAATGCTCTAAACAGGCCAATTCTACTAGTGCAAAGACATTTATCTCATCACTTGATTTTTAATAGTTGCAAACATAAAATAACTAAGAGATGAATTTCGAAAAGAAACGCAGCTATAATGTAAAATTGGCTGACAATTTCCTATGGCACATTCTCAGTGTTATCACATATTTGAAGGCAGGCAAATGAATTTGAAAACATTTCTGAAACAGTTGTTATTTTGCCCTGGATTAAACACAGTTTTCACATTACAACATTTTTGTTCATAATTTTTGGATTTGTGTATTATATAAGGAACCAGGAAATACAGCATTAAATTATGCTGGGAAAAAAATTGACAAAGAGGAAAAACAGACTAGAAATAATAATACACCAGGAGCTGCTTGGCAAGTCACTTCCCGCTATTCAGGCTGTGGTGAATTGAGTTACTTCATGTCAATCATTAAATCTAAACTACCACAGCTATTTGAATTCTGACAGAAATTGCTTTGGTGTGAAGAAAGTCCAGGAATGTAATCTTCAACCTCTTTACCATCATGGCACTGGCCTTAGTCAGGAACAAGTCTACTTCTTATTTTATTATTCTTAGAAAAAGTCCTCTTGGTTTCCTTTTGTTGTGCAAAGTCTGCATCTCAAAGAGTGATTAGGTAATTTGCTCTTGTGACTTCAATGGTTTCTTTGATGGTGTCAAGAAATTATACTCTCAAGCCTGGTCTCATCCACCTTCCACTTGGTAATTCTCCCAATTAAGGTTACAGACTCAGCTCTATGGACAGGTGCAGACCCCACTACTCTAGACTTACACCAGATATTTTTTTTTTGTTGAAGTATGGTAACAATATTACAATACTTGACTGTATCACAGGAAGTCAGGATGGATTATTATGTAGTTCAAACAATATTACAGATAAGAGAAATTAAGTAACCCTTCGACTCATAATTACGTACGTTGATCTGAGAGGCAGCAGAAGAGACAGCAGTAGCTGGGAGACGCAGAGTAATATTGGGCAATGATGGTGATGTGTAGAGATTTATTGCATTCACTGATCCATCCCTGTTCAGAATCCTGTGATGCAGCTGCAACTGCTGTTGAGAAGAACAACTGTAAGACTTGGTTCATCAAATACACCTCACAATGGTTAAATAGCCTTTTGCAAAACTCTTGATTTAAAGCATAGCTCAGGATTCAGGGAGGATAGGAGCAGAGAGGGGTGGGTTGGAGGATGGTGGGGTTGAAGGTCCGGAATTAAACTGGGTTACAGATGGAAGTCATCTTGTTTCACAAGTATTTGCTTTATATATGCTTTTTAAAGGGACATTGCCATTTGCCAAGAAAGTATTTAAAACAGGTAACAATTAAGCACAGCTGAATGTGTTCACAGAGTAATGAGATTACAGAACAAAAGTGAGTTTCAAAATAGGATTTTGATCATTTTTGAGGACCGATACTTAAGAGTGGATTTGCATGTTTGCAAGGGGATATCGTGAGCCACCTGTGTGCAACAGAGAAAAGAAAATCTGTGGAAAAAATTAGATAACTCTTGCAGAAACTCTTCAACTTTCCCTCCAGCATTATTCAACATGTCGGTTGTGAGACCTTGCGAATAGATAACCCTGGAAGTATGCCAGAGTGTTGTAAAAGATCGAGACAATATTGATGACTATATTGATGCACAATGTTCTTGATTACTAGGTGTTATTGGCTATGAATTTTTTTTTTTTTAATGGGTATTTTCAATGTAACCAAAATAATTAGGGTTGGTAAATTCACATTGTCAAATATGTATAGGATTTTTGGCTCCGAAACAACACTTATGGGACACAAGAAGAATTTAAATCAATAGGGGTTGATGTGGATTTAACAAAGTTGCACTCCTGACATGCAAAGTAAAAGAGACTTTGTTCTGGTGTGCAGGGGGTACAATGATGATATCATATTGCATGCTACAGTCGCATTCCTGCTAGTCAGATATTCCCTGTGGAATTTCAGAACAGCTGTACAAAGGCAAGGATAACCAGGCAAATGGAGAATGTGAGGATATGCTGTGGAATCAATTTTCTCTCTAATTTATTTGAAAATAAATGGAGAAATCTTGGCAGATATTTTGAGAAATGAAGTACACAAGCAAACAAATGAACAATAGCTGCCCCTAAACATCAGGAGCCATTTCCCATTCCTTCCCAGGCATTTGTTATTTTCTATGCATAGAAATATTTTTGTTCTTGTGAGTATTGTGACATTTGGGACTGCTTTGGAGCTTTAGGTCAATGAATGTGGGTTAAATTCCTAATTTCATACAGGGGCTTGTATGAGCTAACCATAAAGTTATGAAGGTTGAAGGGTCATTATTGGTTGTAACCAACATTTATAATTCTTTCAGAAGTCTTGCTATTCATGGCAGTTTTAAAATGCTCATAAGACACTAGGGAAGTTTAAACATAGCTTCCTCCTTTCTTAACATGTCAAAAAATAGTATTGAGCTTTAAAACCGTGGATAGTGGAAGTTGTGCCCAAATCATGTCGTAAGTAGTTCTGTGATTGAAGAGATACCCCTACATAGACCATTCTTGCTCATTTACTGGAATTCTATTCAAAACCACATGGTTTAAATACGGTTTAGAACTCACTGTCCATCTGCCTTGGAGGGCAGTACATTAGGTAGGCACTAATAATGGAGATGAGAATAAGCTTGCAATGGAAAAAAAATATCATTTTTAAATCATGTTAATCTACAGCTAGCAATGTGTTTATCAAACAGCAGAATTCAGTTCTGATGAACGGTCATCAACTTGAAACATTAATTTTGTTTCTCTCTTCTTAGATTGTTTAACCTGTTGAAAGATCTCCATGATTTCTTTTCTTTTTATTATGTTGAAGAGGAACTCTATTATTATCTACAGCAAATTAAGTTGCTTTATTGGGAAATCTATTTCATGTTCTGCAAGGTACATCAGTTTCTGGAGAACATTGTACTTAATTGAGATAATTTAAGACCAAAGATTACACAGTAGGGTTACATCTGCTTAATAACACCTATTCATTAAATTAATACTTTTCTTCTTTTTCTCAGCTGCAATATGATTTAGTGCAGGGTACAATGCACTGTGAATGTTGCAATGTTGAGGTTTAACACCAGGTATTTTTTTCTCAGGTTCAATTCCTCAGATCAATAATACTGTTCAGAATCAATCTCTGTGAATCTATCCAGGTAACATGCAATGAGGCCTGTGTTATAAAGCATGCATTTCAGTCCACAGATTCCATCATTACTCTTTATGCATTATTTCCTGTTCAAGTGTCAATAGGATACACGACCTGAATAAATTTGGGTTATACACTAATGAACCTATTAACCTTTGTAAGTGATGGCTCGAGACTCAATTATTCCTGCACAAAATGGCAGAAACTAATACATGCACCCATTGTTAACCCCCAATGTGAATGGCTCTTCATAGTTGACATGGGAGTTCCTAAAGGTTTGTAGATAGTTTTCTCAACGAGACAATTAAAATAATTGAATTCACTAGATCTGCTAATCAAACATATAGGCAAACCATTAAGAGTTTACATTTTAATTGAATAGGCTGGTCCACCCTCTGATTGCTGTTCAAGGCATAACAGTTATGGACTATAAATGTATCGAAACAAGAGGGAAAATTTATAATGAATCAACCTGTGTTTTTAACCAATACATAGATAGACACAAGTAAGCACGAAGTCAATACAAAGACACATTTTTGTCAGAGTAACATTGACAATGAAGATGGGCAATAGTCAATGAACAGAACTTAACATGTTTCAAAATGAGTGGAAATATATGATATATATTTTTCTTTGTTTACACAGTACATTACGGCTATCCATGATTTGAAATGATACGCCATCAATGAGGAGAAAAATATATAGATTTAAGTACACTTCATGGTATTTCTCAGATATGCCACAAAATCTTTTTAAAAATGCATGATATTAAAAAGCAATACAACAAACATTTAGTCAAGACGAAATGGAGGAAATAACACTGATATAACAAGATTAGGGCACGTTGGTTGGGGGAAGAATATCTACTCGGAAACAAAAGATACCCACCATGCTAAGGGTAAATTACACTGTATGTCTTGGGAACTTTATTCTTGATCTGAACTTCAAGGATGGTTAAAGGGGTTTCCAATTTTTAATTCCCATCCAAAAGGCAACACATGACAAACGTGTCATATTTAATATTGGCCTGTGAACAATAATTGTTCCTCAATATATATATAACCCCTTTGAGCATTGCTTTTTGTGACTAACTGATTTTTGGTGTTGCAGTGGTGTCTAGACACAAAAGTCCCAGAAGAATTTTAGGGAGCGGCATGGTGGCACTGTTAGAGTTGCTGCCTTACAGCACGAGAGACCCCGGTTCGATCCAGACTATGGGTGCTGTCTGTATGGAGTTTGTATGTTCTCCCTGCGACCTGCGTGGATTTTCTCCAGGAGCTCCGGTTTCCTCCCACACCAAAGACATACAGGTTTGTAGATTAATTGGCTTCTGTAAAATTGTACATTGTCCCTAGTGTGTAGGATTGTGTTAGTGTGCGGAGATCGCTGGTCAGCGCGAACTCGGTGGGCCGAAGGGCCTGTTTCCACGCTGTATCTCTGAAATAAAATAAACTAAGAATATTGTCAGAAAGAATACAGCTGTAAGGGTCTAGTCTAGCTATGTAAGCTGTTTCTTGAATCAAATTCTATTGTTGATAGTTTAAATTACCAACTATTTTCAATCTCTTGCCCACCCTTGTATTGCACTCAGTTCCAAGAACTACCACGCAACTTAAAGGATAATATTCGGAACTGTAAGTGTAGCTGAATTTATGGCACTCTTTGAACATTGTGTTGACAATAATATTAGCAATCTGTACAGTCCAACATTCTACCGTATCTCATAACAGTTAAACGCAGTAGGAATTAATTCCGACCACACTTCCGATTTCTTTTTAAATAGTAGCTGAAATTTTAGCAGCAAGGGCAGGACAGCCAGCCTAATTCTTTTCCCCAATTAGATCAAGTTCTGTCCCACATGTTCTGCTCTGCAGTTAAGAACACAAGAGAAAGTTATAGTTTTTCTATTTTGTTGCTTCTTGGGGGCTCCCAGCTGTAACATGACTCTGACCACAGAGGAGAAACCGGGATGTAAAAGAACACCTAGTGTAACGGTACAGCAACAATCATTGCTTACTTCCCAAACAAAAAAGCATCTGTGATTCAAAAAAAGGGGGCCACCTCCGTGAGGAAAGCAGTTTACGGGGTCCCGGCCTGACAGAATTATAATAATTTGTCACCACCGCTTTTGAGACCTTTAGGTTCTGAGATATCAATTATCCAGGACAAAAAAAAACATTAAAAAGCAACCCGCGAGTACCATGCTGTTTCTCTTGCAGGCTTTGGCTGATTCTTAACATGAAGAAAAACACAAGTGTTTTTGCTCCGTGGAACCTCCCACCGAGGGTTTATAGGAGCATTTTGACATGAAACGTTAGGTCAGAGAGTCTGCACCCATAAACAGGTCACTGAAAACAAAGGTGTCACAATATTGATTGTCTGCTAATGCAGGAAGTGCCAGGATTCATCCAGGTCACAAAGCACACTGCCAATTTCAAATAATTGAGCATCAAATCTATTTTAACGTTCTTTTTATTTTCATTGTATTAGCAAGCTAATAATGTGATTACTTTAACAGCGGGGACACAAACAAACCAGCCTCTTGAGATATTGTTGTGCACAACATGTACAATACATCTCCCTTTATTTCTGGTATTAAAATATCTATTGTTCTCTAAAAGTTTTAGCTTTAGAATATTTTAGCCTTAGAATATTCTTCTTCTTTCAATGCAGTGTGAATATGTTGTGACTTTTAAAATGGACACTAATTTTAATTTTTTTACATTTATTATAACATTCAAAATAAGTTTAATAATGGTTATAATAGAATAGGTAATTGAGGTAATAACAGAAATCTGACTTGTTTCAGTCAATTATCCTTGTCATATATTTGATGAAGGATCTCCACCACAGCCTACAAATGTTTAAACAATAAGATGTTAATTGTAATTACGGACTTTAAGCTACTGTTATCCAAGCACACACTTTCTACCAGGTAACATCTGGGAAAGTGATTTTCTACAAATTCTTATCACATACATAGACTAATAGATTGCAGGCAATGTTTTAGGCTGTAATTTAGCTGAGGTGCAGTGATGATGTGATAAACCGCTGTCTTGAAGCCCAAGAGAAAAGATCAAGAGAGCTCAGATTAAATTACTGCGTTAAACATCAGGCTGACTATTTATTATTGTATATAACACACTAAAGATGTTTTAGTCCTAACCAACAGATTTGGTTTACCATTTCTTTCTGCTTTCTGGCAGGTGTTTGCAATTTAGTTGTACAGTGGAGCTAAGAGGGTACAGGCCAATAAGGGCGTTTAATGAGAGTGATAGTGACAAAACCTGAAGTGATACAGCAGCTTCTGACGGTCTTTGTGTCTCAGATACATTAGCTTAGTGGAAAGCCACTTGCTATGATACTGGAGCTGACGTACATTAGCAAAGCATCTCCCTATTACTAAGGCGAGTGGGCTGTGGTAGTTGGTTCTGTTGGTTCTGCACTACAAGCACGGTTGGCACTGTAAAAGGTTTTGGAGGTATCTACAAAAATCAATGGTATTGCTCATATAGCTCATGGAAAATATTTTAAACTGGAGTCCCCAATCCAATTGGAGTACCCGAATAGTGTCCAAAGTGCATACTACTGCACTGATTGCAGCACACAGTTATGGTTCTGCTTAAAACAATGAACAGAATACACTTTCAGAAATCCATTTATATTAGTAATATTCACACCAACTCAAAAGAATTGCCCAAATAAAACTCTTCCGACCATCTTGCGGGAATTGGATGTTTATCCATCATAGAGTCATTCAGCATAGAAAAGGCCATTTGACCTAACTTGCCCATGCCGATCAGAGTGCCCCATCTACACTCGTCCCACTTGCCTGCATTTGGTCAATAACCTCGAAACCTTTCATATCTCTGTACCAGTTAAAATGTTTTTTTTTTAATGTTCTAATACCTCCCTGAACTACCTCCTCTGACAGCTCGTTCCATATACCCATCACCCTCTGTGCAAAAAAGTTGCCCCTCAGGTTCCTATTAAATCTTTTGCCTCTCACCTCAATCCTATGTCCTCTGATTCTTGTTTGCCCTACTCGGGTAAATGTTTCAGGGAAATAATAATGCAATTGTGTTTCTTTTGTTCATGCACACTATCCCTTGTTGGATAAATATACATTTTTATTCGAATGAACAGTTTGCCAGAAGGATAAAGTAAAACCTTTTTTCGTGATTCTCAATGAAGAGATTGTGCAGTAGCTGCCATCAAAATACCATGGTAAATCTAAGTATAACTGTACGGAGCACTCATCTGTAGATGGCACAGCAAAGGCCGAGGTGGGGGATGGGGTGGAGGGGGGGGGTCAAACATCAAGTGGATGAGTCATTCACAGAGCTCTGACAGCACACCTGAAATCTCAGCTGTTTTCTATCAAGCTGCCTTCTCCAATGCTTTATTGTGTAAATTATTCCCCAAGAATTTTCTTTTGCGGATGTCGGTGCCAAAAATAATTTAAAAGAAAAGCAAAACATGAGGGTCAAGAACGAGTGTGCAAGAGGGTGGGGCAGAAGAGTTTTTGGCTTCAAGATAGTGAGCTGGGACATGAGGGTGAAAATGAAGGAGACAGAAGTACGATGGTTCGTCTTGTCAAACACTTGTCTTACCTCGGCAGGTGAAGTAGATAATCTATTTTCCAACGACATGCTACTGGAATTATTGTTGGGAGAGCTTGGACCAGATCCAGGGGCACTGCTGCACACCGAGGAATCTTTAAGAAGAAAACAATAATCAAGTCAGAAGCTGCAGCAGAGATGGTAGCAACAGTGTAAATGATATCAGCAAAACAAAGACTTTGCTTACAATGCATATAATCTTCCTTTTGTCATACAACTATCACAATCTAAAGATGTTTACACATTCTAAATGGCCTTGTTTAATACTCCAAGCAGATTTTGCATTTCTACCTTCTTTTTACAAATCTAATATATTTTTGAGCTTTCAACTGAGGAGCATGGACTCGTAGGTATTTTTTCTTTTTTTGTGTGATGTTGGTTTAACATTAATGTGATTCACAAAGACATCCTGTTTTCCATGGACTAGCATCCATTGTAGTTGAGCCAGACTTGGTTTGTTGACAGGCCTTTCGACCATTACTAAACCGTTGATTGTTTCTACTAGGTGACTACACTTTGGAGCCGCATATGCATTGGTCATTGGATAGTTTCTTCCCAAGTATTATCAGGCAACTGAACTATCCTACCCGTACCAGGGAGCGGTCCTGAACTACTGTCTACCTCATTGGGGACCCTCGGACGATCTTTGATCAGACTTTACTGGCTTTACCTTGCACTAAAATGTATTCCTGTATCGTGTGTCTGTACACTGCGAATGGCTTGATTGTAATCATATATTGTCTTTCCACTGGCTGGTCAACGTGCAACAAAAGCATTTCACTGTACCTCGGTACACCTGACAATAAACTAAACTGAACTAATAACTGAACTGGTCAAGAACTGAACTGGTCAAGGCTGGCTAACATTTTTCTTCCCTTATCCTAAGACTACTCGTATCAACCAGAGTAATGGAGCTACAATGACTGGAGCTAGCAAGATTAGCACCACTTAAAGACCAAATATTGCATGTATGATTTTAGGAGTATTATTTCTGTATGAGCATTCTTTAAAAATCTTGTGGATGACTTGGTTATTCTGTTAACTACAGTTCACAGATATATTGCATTCTATTATCTGCCAATAGATGGGGCTTGCGTAACAGAAACATTTTACTTGCTTCATCCACAATATTTTTTATACATTTTGGTGATATAGCTACATAGCTTTAACTCGGAATTGTTCATCACTAAATTAGCACCACGATCTTTAATCCTTCATCAATGACATGTAGAAAACTGACTGTCGTGCATAGAAAGCAAAGCTATGATTTAAAAATTAAAACATCACAATTAATATTCCAGTGTTACTTTGAGACTGTCTTGGAACCTTGGGAATCAGATGATATATTGTCACAGATTGTAATGTCTTACATATTTGTGCTTGTGGAGGTGTGGTGGATAGGTGCAGGAGTGGTTACACAGAGGCCTGGGCTAACACTCCTCAAATGCAGATTCAAAACTGACCACTGTAACTGGAATTTGATCTGTTACTAATGGGGGCGGGGGAGGGAAATAGTCATGATCATAAAAAATTACCAGACTCTTATAAAAGGCCATTTGCTCATTAAAGCACTTCAGATGTTGAAATCTGCCATCCTTACTTGATCTGGCCTATACAGTGCCCTCCATAATGTTTGGGACAAAGACCCATCTTTTATTTATTTGCCTTTGTACTCCACAATTTGAGATTTGTATTAAAAAAAAATCACATGTGGTTAAAGTGCACGTTGTCAGATTTTTTATTAAAGGGTAATTTTACACATTTTGGTTTCACCATGTAGAAATTACAGTAGTGTTTCAGTATGGGTTTTATTTTTACATAATTGTATTTATTGAGCATGGTTTGAAAATTATATGCCATAATCATGAATCACATTTGCTTTATCCCAATCAGTTGCGCAATGACAAGGATAGGGAACAACGCTACAGTTGCCCCTTACTCAAAAATAATGTGCTCGGTAAAATTCAGTAATGGGTTCACAAGCACCATTCATCTCTGGTATTCAGTACTGCCTCCCAGGAAGCAGTGCAAAGTTACTGCCCATCAAAGTAACAATTGACAACGTTTAGCTTCAAATAGTAAAACTAATTCAGTGAATCAAGGTAAAAGCAGCACATTTAAAGGGCTTAATATGGTAGGTGCAGGAATTATGTTTCTCCTGGCTGACATTAATAAGGATTGGTACTTCAGAACGGGGATGAAAATGAAATTTTATTTTACCCCGAGTTAATGGATTTTTGCAATTCTCAACTGACAAGGAAGATGGCTGTGGTGATTGGAAAACCCAAGCCACTTCTTGAGAACAGTGACTTTGCCCTAACTATTTTTAACTCCTTCATCAATTACTTATTTACTTTAGATTTAAATTATTAATGTGTACTGATTTGTACCCACAATCTGTAGCATCCAGGAAGGCATGGACAGCAAGTGCCTGAGAAGACAAGCAGCTTCACTTCAAGTAATCCACTATCCAATGCTTCATAAATATTGATATCGTGCCATCAGTAGCATAGTATTCAAGACCTGCCACTTACAAACACATTATACTGCATTTGCTTAACATGTACTTCACAATTACTAAGGAAATATTTATATTAACCATATAACCATATAACAATTGCAGCACGGAAACAGGCCAATTCGGCCCTTCTAGTCCGTGCCGAACACTTATTCTCCCCTAGTCCCATCTACCTGCACTCAGACCATAACCCTCCATTCCTTTCCCGTCCATATACCTATCCAATTTATTTTTAAATTATAAAATCGAACCTGCCTCCACCACTTCCACTGGAAGCTCATTCCACACAGCTACCACTCTCTGAGTTAAGAAGTTCCCCCTCATGTTACCCCTAGACTTCTGTCCCTTAATTCTCAAATCATGTCCTCTTGTTTGAATCTTCCCTATTCTCAATGGGAAAAGCTTATCCACGTCAACTCTGTCTATCCCTCTCATCATTTTAAAGACCTCTATCAAGTCCCCCCTTAACCTTCTGCGCTCCAAAGAATAAAGACCTAACTTGTTCAACCTTTCTCTGTAACTTATTGCTGAAACCCAGGCAACATTCTCGTAAATCTCCTCTGTACTCTCTCTATTTTGTTGACATCCTTCCTATAATTAGGCGACCAACATTGTACACCATACTCCAGAATTGGCCTCACCAATGCCTTGTACAATTTTAACATTACATCCCAACTTCTATACTCAATGCTCTGATTTATAACGGCCAGCACACCAAAAACTTTCTTTACCACCCTATCTACATGAGATTCCGGGAACTGTGCACAGTTATTCCTAGATCCCTCTGTTCACCTGCATTCTTCAATTCCCTACCATTTACCATGAACGTCCTATTTTGATTTGTCCTGCCAAGATGTAGCACCTCACACTTATCAGCATTTAACTCCATCTGCCATCTTTCAGCCCACTCTTCCAACTGGCATAAATCTCTCTGTAGACTTTGAAAATCTACTTCATTATCCACAACACCACCTATCTTAGTATCATCTGCATACTTACTAATCCAAGTTACCACACCATCATCCAGATCATTGATGTACATGACAAACAACAGTGGACCCAACACAGATCCCTGTGGCACCCCACTAGTCACCGGCCTCCAACCGGACAAACAGCCATCCACCATTACTCTCTGGCATCTCCCATTCAGCCACTGTTGAATTCATCTTGCTACTCCACCATTAATACCCAAGAATTGAACCTTCTTAACCAACCTTCCATGAGGAACCTTGTCAAAGGCCTTACTGAAGTCCATATAGACAACACTGCTTTACCCTCATGAATTTCCCAAGTAACCTCTTCAAAAAATTCAAGAAGATTAGTCAAACATGACCTTCCAGGCACAAATCCATGTTGACTGTTCCTGGTCAGACCCTGTTTATCCAGATGCTTATATATATTATCTCTAAGTATCCTTTCCATTAATTTGCCCACCACTGACGTCAAACTAACAGGTCTATAATTGCTAGGTTTACTCTTAGAACCCTTTTTAAACAATGGAACAACATGCGCAGTACGCCAATCCTCCGGTACTATTCCCGTTTCTAATGACAATTGAAATATTTCTGTCATAGCCCCTGCTATTTCTACACTAACTTCCCTCAATGTCCTAGGGAATATCCTGTCCGGACCTGGAGACTTATCCACTTTTATATTTCTCAAAAGTGTCAGTACTTCCTCTTCTTTGAATCTCATAGTTTCCATAGCTACTCTACTTGTTTCCCTTACCTCACATAATTCAATATCCTTCTCCTTGGTGAATACCGACGAAAAGAAATTGTTCAATATCTCCCCCATCTCTTTTGGCTCTGCAGATAGCTGTCCACTCTGACTCTCTAATGGACCAATTTTATCCCTCGTTATCCTTTTGCTATTAATATAGCTGTAGAAACCCTTTGGATTTACTTTCACCTTACTTGCCAAAGCAACCTCATATCTTCTTTCAGCTTTTCTAATTTCTTTCTTAAGATTCTTTTTACATTCTTTATACTACTCAAGCACCTCATTTACTCCATGCTGCCTATAATTATTGTAGATCTCTCTCTTTTTCCGAACCAAGTTTCCAATTTCCCTTGAAAACCATGGCCCTTTCCAATTTTTACTATTTTCTTTCAACCGAACAGGGATATAAAGTTTCTGTACTCTTAAAATGTCATCTTTAAATGTACTCCATTTCTCTTCCACATCCTTCCCATCAAACAAAATGTCCCAATTCACTCCTTTTAAATCCTTTCACATCTCCTCAAAGTTAGCCTTTCTCCAATCAAAAATCTCAACCCTAGGTCCAGTTCTGACCCTCTCCATAATTATATTGAAACTAATGGTATTGTGATCACTGGACCCGAAGTGTTCCCTAACATATACCTCCGCCACCTGACCTGTCTCATTTCCTAACAGGAGGTCTAGCACTGCCCCTTCTCTAGTAGGTACCTCTATGTATTGCTGCAAAAAACTATCCTGCACACATTTTACAAACTCCAAACCATCCAGCCCATTTACAGAATGTGTTTCCCAGTCTTATGTGTGGACAATTGAAATCTCCCGCAATCACTACCTTGTGCTTACTACTAATATCTGCGATCTCCTTACATATTTGCTCTTCCAATGCTCGCTCCCCATTAGGCGGCCTATAAGTGTTGCTACACCTTTCCCATTTCTCAGTTCCACCCAAATAGCCTCCCTAGATGAGCCCTCTAATCTATCCTGCCAAAGCACTGCTGTAATATCTTCCCTGACAAGCAATGCAACACCTCCACCTCTTGCCCCTCCAATTCTATCACACATGAAGCAACGAAATCCTGGAATATTTAGTTTCCAATCACAGCCCTCCTGCAACCATGTTTCACTGATCGCCACAACATCATACTTCCAGGTGTCAATCCAGGCCCTAAGCTCATCCACCTTTCTTACAATGCTCCTAGCATTAAAATATACACATTTAAGAAACCCACCCCCTCGTATTCTCTGTTTATTATCTTTTTCTTCTTTCTCCCCTACATTTTGTGTCCGAGTGCTACCCTTCTCTACCTCCTGCCTCACACACTGACTACTAGCTTTCCCTATTTGAGTCCCTCCCCCCAACCGTTCTAGTTTAAAGTCTCCTCAGTAGCCTTTGCAAATCTCCCTGCCAGGATTCAAGTGCAACCCATCCTTTTTGTACAGGTCGCACCTTCCACCAATTAAGACCATTATTAAACTCATCACAGCACTTGTTGTAATGTTTAAATAATTAGATTTGGCTATTGCTGCTTATTTTACTTAGTAAAACCCTACCAAGTATCTAACTTTGGTACTGTTTGTCTTTGGGACGAAATACATAAAAAAATATACATTTGCTCACCATTTACCTGGATTCTCTAATCAGGTAATAAGTTCTTCAAGGTACACACAATTGTAACTTGAAGATACAGTAAATACACTGCAATTATTCAATCCACACAAATGACCTGAAACTTTCTCTTCATATTATTTATGGGATGAATCCAGAAACAGGCTTTCATTCACATTGGACTGTATCTTTTTAATATTTGAACAGTTGTGATAAACAATACATGCTAAATATTTCCAAGATCTAATTATATTTATTTTAAACTTAGGGGAGTTTAGAAACATGCCCCACAGCTAAAAACAACATGAAGTATTTATGTTAACATCTTCATTGCCCTAAAGATATTATTTTTTCTGTGAGCGTTTCAAAGAGTATGAGAAGATGCCTACACTCTCTTGGATGGAGGCTGTAATTTTGTCATGTTGCAGATACACACTACACTCCCCTATGCTTCTTAAGGAAGGATATGCTTACATTGAAGGCAGCACAGATGGGATGCACTAGGTTGTTCCTCGGGTGAAGGGTTGACATTGGAGTTTAGAGAAATGAGAATTGATTCAATTGAACCATAAAAGATTAAGAATAAGTTTGACAGGATGGGTTGTTGAAAGGATGTTTCCCCTATTGGTTAAGCATTCCAACACAAGGGGATCACATATTAAAGTTGGAGACTAGATATAATTTCTTCACTCAGAAGGTTGTTAATCTTTGGCACTCTCAATCCCAGAGAGATGAAGAAGCAGGGCCATTGAATATATACAAGGCGGAGATTTGGATTTCAAGGGAATTGAAATACAAGGGAATGGGGAGAGTGTGGGAAAGTTGAGATGAGGCTAATATTGGGTCAGTCATTATATCACTGAATGGCAGAGCAGGCTTAATAAGCTGATTGGTAGACTTGTCATGCCATATATTTTGCCAATATTATAAGATTATAGCTCAAGTTCTTAAGCAAGATGCTTATTGACCTCCACATACATGTTCAAGTTCAGTGGATAATCCATCAAATCACATCTCCAAAAATATGTTCCACCAACCTCACACAACCGTTCCATGCAGACATAAATAATGCTGGAGGAACTCAGCAGCATCTGTGGAAGGAAAAGGACAGACAACCTTTCAGGTTGTGACCCTTTGTCAGACTGATGCTGACTGACCTGCTGAGATACTCCAGCACTGCGTCTTTTGCTCAAGATTCCTGTATCTGCAGTCTCTAGTACCTCCTGTTTCAAGCAATACAGCTCCATCATGTGCATAACAATAATATTTTTACAATTACCATCACACACACACCTTTACACATTTTCCATTTTACAAAACCACAGATCCTCACAACTACATATATCGTCAGCAATTCAACATTATTCCTCACTGTCATCTGAAAACATATTTCCTTTGTTCTTGTGGGAGAAGATGGCAATGTAATCAGTACCATCAGTCACTTGGACTATCTCTGGCACCTTTTTCAACTTTCCAGATCACTTCATCCCTTTCACAGATAGACTATCAACAGACATTGCGTTTTGCCCATCAACCACTCGTTGTCAGAAAAGAAGTCCATGTCTATGGGGTCAGCATGCTGGAGAAGAAAGTGCTTGTTAATACTGCAGCAGCCGTAACCGAGTTAATAGCTAGTGGGAGTGCAGAGATCATTACGATTTTGATATGCTCATGTCTTACTCTTCTATTCCGATCTCACAGTCCATATCCTAGATTCTCTTCTCATTTACATGCCGTAGGTGGTGTCAATGCAAATCTCCTACTTGCATTTTCCCTTACCAGTAACCCACCCCTGGCATCTTCCTCATCTTTGTGCATTTGTGTGCACATTGCCAGGAAGCAATGTGCACACACATTTAACACTTGTAGTTCCTACCACCACTACTAACAGTCAATGTTGCACTGTCCTTGTAGCAGAATCTATTCTATCTGAATGTTAGAGTGCAAGCTTAGACTTCTGACATTTTTGGGTTGCAGACAAGAAAAATGAGGCAGCTGAAGGTCAGGAAAACAAACAAACAGACATAATGTAGAGCAGAATGAAGAGAAATAATAAACCTGGCCAGAAACTGTTGATCTTAATCCCTCTCAAACCAATGATTGTTCCATTAATCTTAAGCATTAAGACAGCCCCCAATGTTTCCTGCTCAGATCCACAAGTTTAAATATTGGTCCTCTCCCTCACAACCATACAGTATCTGCATCTTCCATCGATGTTCTGCCAGATGGGCAGAGACATAACGTGAGCGATTCTTTGCTTTAATTAAGCTTTCCACTAAATAGGTTTTTGTTGTCTGAATAAATTGACGGCTTTTTCATTGTGGGTTTAGCCAGGCAAAAGGTAGATGTGACATTTGGACAAATTGTGGTAGAAAGTGGTAATTAATTTATTGTTGTCTTTGATCACTGTTCAAAAAATTGCTTCATCCTAAACCATGATTCTGAAAAATTGTATAGAAAAATCAGTAAAAACTTACATTGAATAGAGAATTCAGACCTGTGATGTTCAGACCAAAATGTAACAAGTCTGAACTTAGCAGCCAAACTTACAAAAGGAGATAGTTGATAATGATTATTATTTCTCATCCCTCTTTCTAATCTCTCACATGGCCACCATAGATTCAAGGGCCATTAATGGTCAACATGAGGGATAGCAAATGTGTTTCTTTATTGAAGGGCAGCGGGGATAAATGAGGTAAATAAAGGCCAGTGAGTCTTACATCAGTGGTAAGAAAACAATTGACAAATTTATAAAGGACAGTATTTATTTATACTTAGAAAGCCAGGCATTTATTATGGATTATGGCAAAGAATTGTGGTGGAAGAGTTGTTTTTTCAGATTTAAGTCTACGTCTCAAAGTCATTGCTGGTAAAAAATCAAAGAGCAATGTGATATAATGCCAAAAATATTCTATTTACATATATTTTAAACATGAAATTCATTTCTATTTACATATATTTTAAACATGAAGGTTCAGTGCTGGGGCCCTTGCAGTTTCTGATAGACAATATGTGAAAGTAGGACATATATTTAGTTAATTTGCAAATTATGTAGAAATTTGAAGTGTTGTAGATAGCATGGAGGATTGTCATCGACTACAACATGATTTTGACCCACTGGAAAGTGAGGTGGAGCAGTCGCAGACGAAAATTAATCCTATAAAGTGTAAGGTAATGCATTTTGGAAGGTCAGATAGGGCAGGGCATACATAGTAAACTGTATGGTACAACCGGACATGCCTCAAAGCATTTTCCATGTATATCCTTCAGCCCTCCATTCACACTGCACTGGACCCCAAGAACAACATCTAACTTCTTCCATTCGTGATGTTCATTGATTTCTAGGGTCAATTATCTATGTTTCTCTCTAGATTCATGCTCTGACTTTCCAGCATTTTTTGATATTTGCAAGAGCATCTGAATTATAAAACAAGATATCAAACTAAAATCACTGAATACTATTTGAACACAGCTCCATTTAGAACAATGCTCTCCAGTAAACACTCTCAATTTCCTTGGGTATCTACATTAATTCCATGTTCAATTTTCTATCCCTTCACAGTGGTTTTAATGTCACATTGAAACTGAAATTTCTGTATCTCAACCAGGTTTAATATTGGAAATTCTAAATCAAGCTGAATCAAACTCATTACAGACAGAATCAATGAACAATGTGATACAATGCCATTAAATATGAAAAGGGTAGAAGATGAAGGCTACAGGCATAACGTTCATAAACCTTTTCCACACAGAGAATTGTGAGTGTGGAATTCTCTGCCTCAGAGGGCGGTGGAAGCCGGTTCTCTGGATACTTTCAAGAGAGAGCTAGATAGGGCTCTTAAAGATAGCGGAGTCAGGGGATATGGGGAGAAGGCACGAGCTGATTGGGGATGATCAGCCATGATCACATTGAATGGTGGTGCAGGCTCGAAGGGCCGAATAGCCTACTCCTACACCGATTGTCAATTGTCTATTGTCTGTCCCTTGTCTGCTTGTACCATTTAACCTCCTTAACTAAATTCCATCCATTGCATTTGATACTCATTTTTAAGATTATGCCCATTATAATGTCCATTGCAGCACTCCAATGGTGAAATGAAATCCCAACATCAGATGCCATTCCCTAACTTTGAGGTGTCCTACTTGAAATACTATTGAGAAGGCTAATAGTTTGACTGGTTCAAGTCCTTGTTCTGAAACGTGCCGTTTTAGGATTCTTAAATCATATCACCTATAACTTAAGACAGGAGGAAAAGTAAAATAATTTGAATAGTTCAGAACAGTTTTGTTTGGAATAACCTAAAAGAAATTGTTAAAATCCTGAAGGAGGTTAACACAATTGATACATGCAAGCACATTAACTGTTGCCAAGGACTAGAACAGTATGAAAAGCTGGGGAAATTAATTAAAAATAAGAAAGAATGTGAGGTAGAACGATTTTATATTTTAGGTAACCGACTTCTTGGTTACGTTAATGGAGATAACCACTTAAGATGTGCATATTAATTGGTTTAAAACATAATTAGCGATCATTCTGGAGAGAAAAGAGTTTGAGGGAAAAGACATGAAAGAAGAGATCAGGAATAAGATTCCACAAAACAGTCATTTGGAATGAAATAGCTTTTCCTACTGCTATGTATTTTTTATCTCATATCTGAACTTTCTTCCATGTCCTGTGTCTATTCCATTCCCACACCCAGAAAAATAGTTTCTTCTCAAAGGAACAGCTACTTTAGTTTTTGTGCCATTGGACGAAACTGAGACACAGCCAAGATATTGGCATAACGATATCTGTACATATCTGTATAAAACAATATCTGTTTTTTTAGAGAGATTTATGTTTATCCCAACTACCTGTTCTCTCAAGTGTTCTCTTCTTGAACGTGCTGATAATGGTACCATCTTTTCTTCGCAATAATGGACTACTCCTCCTCTCTGCCACTTTCTGTTTTAATCTGGAACGCACCTTCAAGTTTGGCTCCGAGGCTGTGAAAACAAGTAAGGAGAATCAGAATAACATTTATACAACATATCAGGGAGAGTGTGGAGGGGCCAAGAAAAGTAAACTTAGCTGAACACATTAAAAAAAGTAAAAAATAGAAAATCCTAGACAAGATCTAGTTTGACATCAACAGTGAACAACACAGTGGAGAGGATAGAAAGGGAAGTCTGCATTTCGATTCTAATCTTATTAAAAACATCTCCATAACATTATAAATGTAGAGCATAGACTTACAGAGTATTAAAGCACAGAAACAGGCCCTTTGGCACAACTCATCCCAGCTAAGCTTGTCTCATTTGACTGTGATTGATCTATATCTCTTGAAATCTTTCCTATACATGCATCTGTCCAAATTTCGTTTAAATTATGTTATTAATGTAGGACCTTAAATTAAATCATGTACTCACAAAGGCATCAACCATCCCAAGTTCTTAGTCACACATATCACTAACAACCCGGCCTGACCCAATCACTTTGATGCTATGGTCAAGAAAACACAGCAACGCCTCGACTTCCTCATAAGATTAAGGAAATTCAGCACGTCTCCAATGACACGTAACAATTTCTACAGATGCACCTTAGAAAGCATCCTTTAAGAATGCATCTCAACATGGTTTGGAAGCTGCTCTGCCTATGCCCACAAGACAGTGTGGAGAGTTGTTGGATGGAGCCCAGTCCATTGCACAAACAATCCACCCCACGATTGACTCTGTCTATATCTCACGTTGCTTCAGGAAAGCGGTCAACATATTCAAGGAATACTTGTACTCTTTTTTCCCTATTCTCCACTCTCCCATTGGGCAAAAGATGAAAATGTTTGAAAGCATATACCGTCATATTTAGGAACAACTTTTCCCCCCACTGTTGTCGAACTATTGAATGGATGTCTCATGAGCTAAGACTGTAGTTCCAATCTCCCAACCTACATCATGGCGGCTTTTGAACTTAAAAAAAATGCATTTTCTCTGTAGCTGTATAACCTACACACTGTTTATTTTCTTTATTTTTACACTATCAGTTTTACTTGTGTACGGTTTGATTTTATTCACATAAGGTATATACAGGGAGAGCACAACAAACAAGGTTTTTTATTATATCTGGCATTTGTGACATAAATAAACCAATACAAAACTTTGAGTTGTGGATGCATCTTATATACCATGAGCATTGTATTTGAGCATTGTATCTACCATGAAAACAAAATGAAGAGTTTAAAATGGAAACGAAAATATAAAACTGCTCCAAGACATGCTCAGATTTTCCAATTAAATTGTGTTTAAAGAAAAAAGTATGAATAATATCTCTTGACATCTTATTGATAAACAGCCTGTTATACAACCATCCAATTTCCAATGTTGTTGATTTCAGTCAGACAGCTCCATGTACTTAATTATTTTTCATCTGGTGAAGTTGTAAAATTACCCCTCTTATTTTTTTTAAAACCACCGACAAAACATGCACATTTATTGTTTTTGCAAGGATAACATTGAGGGCAACAGAAAAAAATATTACTTGATGTTAACAATGGTGCCATGCAAAATATGTTCATTACTTGAATTAAAAAATGCGGTTTCAAACCAACTCCAATATTTGGCCTGAAAAGCTGACGTTCCATTAAGCTTTGAGGAAATGATGTCTCCTGAAGTCCTATATTTGGGGAAGGTGGAACCAAGGTCAATTTGCAAGAAAGTTTCATCAGTCAGGGGGGGGATACAGACTGCTTGTCTCAATCACACAATAAAGGAATATTGCTTTGCAATGTGTAACTTATTTTATAAATAATGTACCAGAGTTATTTTAGTTTAGGTAACCGGCCATTCTCCAGCATCTTAGATAGGTAATGAGCAAAGATATTTATGCTAACATTCTACTCTCCACAATACTTGCATAGTATAGACCCACCTATATAATAACCCACCTTGGATTACTTTGCTGCACATCAGAGTTGTGCATTTCAAGTGGCATACCACTTGATAAGTGCACAGTGAAGTATTAAGAGAAACTTACAGTTAATAATCTTTGCAATATCTTAAAGCATTTTCTACCTAAATGTTGGACCAAAAGTAAAATGATTTCACATATGCTGTTCATTTTCACAATTTATTCTGAGGCTCATTGCTAAATCACCACAATTCCCTGATTGGAAAGGAATCAATCTGAATCATGTCTAGAAAGACAATGTGAATGTGAGTATATGTATATTAAAGAGTGTGTGATTGTGGAGAAGAGGGTGCAGTAAAATATGAAGCAACGAATGGCACATAAACTAAAAAAAAAAAAGCATGACAAATGGCACTTTAATCTGAAAGACAACACAAAAAATAATAAAGGAAGAGAGAGAGATCATAAACTGAGCAAATATGAAAGTAAACAAAGTAAAGTAAAAACGAAAAACTATGAATCTGGAAATTTGCAGTCCCTTTGTGCTTTGGACCTTGAGCAATGAGTGTATGGTCAACCTAAACCCCAAGGCAGGCTTGTAAAAGATGCTTTTCAACATTATTTGGTTGAACTACCAAAATCTGGTCTTCCTCCACTTGTAGCCCATTGGAACTGGTACTATTCCCCTTCAGACCAAGAGGAGAAATGTACAAGATCATGACTGCTTTAGAAACAATAAATAGAGAGATATTGCACCCATTTTCTGGCAGTTCAAGGAGTGAGATTTAAAGTTTTGTGCAAAATAAAAACAATGGAAGGAGTTAGGAGGGAGGATATGAAGATTTTATCTTATTGCATGTAGTTATGATCTGGAATTCATTGCTTAAAAAGGTGGTAGAAACAGAATTATTAAATGCTTTCGAAATGAGATTGGATAGACATCTAGGAGGTTATAAAATGCATGACTGCCGGGAAAGAGTTTGAAAATGGATTAATTATATTATGGAATCATCATAGGGAAACAATGTGCTAAAGGGCTTCCCTCTTCACTGAAACAATTCTATGACTGTAATCCTCAAGAATAAGATTACGGGCAGAAGCCACATTGAGAAAAATCTACATTCAGCAACTACAGAGAGAAAGTGGGTTTTTTTAGTGTCCTGGAAGCCCGGTTTAAAGGGCAATGGCAGATCCTGTATAATCTGACAGCAGGAGGTAATTTTAATATTGTAAACACCCACAGTTTGCAGATTTACAATGCAGCAAAATGCATTGCAATGCTGTTCAAGGATTAAATGAGAGAAAGTGTAACAGATATTTGGTGGTTATCACCTTTATAAATTGCAGTCCTGGAGGTCCAGCAGAACCAAAGGCAAGGGACGGACTTGGGGAAAATGCCAGCTTTTCTGGAGATTAATACAGCACCAGCAGCATTCTGGTCTTTCTTGAGATTCTTTGTCAGCATTCAGTTAATGATTCTGTGGTCTTCCAGCACCGATATTCCAAGAAACATATTTCAGCTCCAAATGAAGTATGTGTCATTGTGTTTATTTTTGTTTTAGAAAGCTACACTGGTGGGCCAGCTGAAAATCTAGTTTTGTGGTATTGCAGTGTTAAGATAATATTATGCAATTGTGCAGATATCTAGCAAAGGGGATCTAGTCTTCCACGTAATGCTTTCATTCTCATGGCTGATGGACAGAGATCAACAAATTAAAACAGAGGGTGCCAGGGGAATGGATATAAAGACAGAGATCTTGACGTTTCTTTTCAATTTTATTTAAACCAGATTCCACTTATTTAACAGCCCATGACCCGTTTTCATTATACGTGATTTGGTGCCTCCTTCATCTCAGGGTCAGATGACTGTCATATTTATTAAATGTTTTTTAAAGCCATTTCCGTTACAATCACATGTGCAAAAGCAGTCACAGTTAAGTGCAACTTCAGTGGAATTTATCAGGTAAGCTACGCCTCAGGTTGTGTTTGATTTGAAAATATTCAACGCATTCCCAATGGTAAATGAGAGGTAGTGAAGGGTAGAAGCTGAAGAAAGAAGCCATTTGGCCCATCATGTTCGTGCCAAACTTTAAGTAACCATCTCCACTAGTCCCAATTTCCCGCACTTGGTTTGTAGCCGCCTGTTCCCTGGCGATTCAAATACTCATCCAGATACTTCATAATGATTCACTGACTCTACCACCCATCTGACAACCATCCACCTGGTGAAAAATTATTCCTCCAATCTGCTGCGGGGATATGTTTCTCACTATCTACTGTATCTTTATAGCCCGTCATTTAGTACACTTTTACCAGGTTTTCCCCTCAGCCTCATTCACTCCATGAGAAACAAACCCAACCAGATTCATTACTGAAACATTCCATCCCAGGCAACATTCTGCTGAATCTCCTCTCCACCATCTACAATGCAATCACCTCCCATGTACAGTGTGGTGACCAGAATTGCTGACAATTTTCCAACATGGCCTAAACATGGCCTAAAAAAATCTGAAGAAGGTTCTCGACCCAAAACGTCACCCATTCCTTCTCTCCAGAGATGCAGCCTGATCCGCTGAGTTACTCCAACATTGTGTGCATATGGCTTAAACAATGTTCTATAAAGTTGTACCAGAGCCTTCCAGCTCTTATATTCCATCCCCTAGATAAAGAAGCTTGTGGAATAATATCCCAGGGTTTTTGTACTACCCTAGCTACTGTGCTGCTGACCTTATGGATCTTTGGAAGTGTATACTAAAGAAGGTCTGTTCTCAGTACTGCTAAGGGCCTACCACCCTCCAGCTACAGGGTTCTGGTGACCAATGATGATGGCTGGAGTTCCAAACATTCTTCGTTTTTGATGGTTCTTGTCTCTTGGAACTGCAGTTATCCAAGAAAATGGAGAATACTACATCAAACTTCCAACGTGCCTTGTAAAATGTAGAATACTTTGCAGGGTCACAAGATGAGTTCCTTGTCGCCCTTAACTCACAGGTACCATTGATTGTGATAATGAAAAATATAGTGCTACAAAAAGGTTCAATCAATAGCCATTTGTTAGCCACCTGAAGGAGTTGGTGTGTTCAAATTGAACCCTTTAGTCCTGGGGTGAAGGATGCCAGTCCTTTCTGTATCTACAGATTCCGACTGGAATGTTTTGGGTAACAACAAGATCCGTCCTGATAGCGACCTCCATTTGGTATATCTCTGACAGTAATTATTTACCCGGAGAAGTCAAATTGAGTGAGGTGCTGTCGAGCGCTGTGGTACTTCCAAACTACTTTGAGGGCGGCACGGTGGCGCAGTGGTAGAGTTGCTGTCTTACAGTGCTTGCAGCGCTGGAGTCCTGGAGTTGTTCCCGACTAAGGGTGCTGTCTGTATGCAGTTTGTACGTTCTCCCCGTGACCGCGTGGATTTCTCTGAGGCCTTCGGTTTCCTCCCACACACCAAAGACGTACAGGTTTAATTGGCCCTAGTGCATGTAGAATAGTGTAAACGTGCGAGGATTGCTTGTCGGTGCAGACTCGGCGGGCCAAATGGCCAGTTTCCTTGTTGAATCTACCTCCTGGATGGCGGAACAGATTGAGGGTTAAAAATCAAACAGCTCACGATCAGGCAGCCCTCTCAAGGAACAACAGTACACAGTGTGCTGAGGCCTCCATTGCAGGCGTAAGATAGAGTAAGAATAAGAAAAACTAAAAGGAATGTGATTCATCCTCTGGGCACCTGAGGGTAACCATCAGTGGTAAAACTGCATGTTCAGCAGTTAGTGCAAAATGAAGCAAGGAACACACTCCTGTCTGCTCAGTCATTTTATTCATAATCGCGTACCGCAGAGCAGTAAAGACATTTCCATTCGAGCAGTTGACTAATGTGATGCAAATCCTCTGGGTTTGGTGAGCGCTCCTCAGGGCAAGCTGAAAGAAACTGGAATTATCCACAAATTTGCTTCATGCGCAGCTGCATAAATTAGTTTCTATTTTTGGCAATATATTCATCCCTTGTTCCAATTCAGATCAATCGTACAAACAGAACACTTCCTGTCAAGTGTCCTGAAGATCTCTGCTCACACAGGAGAGAAAGTTTTAACAGCTTTGCTCATACAGTTCTATCATGATGTTCCATTGCTGCAATTGATCTATGGGGAAACAAAAAGGACAAACTATACTGTTTTCAAGCAAAAATAACATTCTACAAGTATTTTCTTGTGGTCAAAGGGGAAAAAAGCCTAAGGTCAAAGAATTTCATATTTGTCAGGTTCTGTGGTAATTGTAATAATACGAATTCATGCCTCTAGTTTCTCTCTTCCCTAAGTCTGAAGAAGGGTCCCGATCCGAAACGTTACCTACCCCTTTTCTCTCGAGATGCTGCCTGATCCGCTGAGTCACTCAAGCATTTTGTGTCTACCTCGTATTCAAACAACATTCATGTTGGATAAAATGAAATGGTAGGAAATAGTCAGAACACCTTTTAAGATCTATTTGCTTCTGGAAAATAGTTTCCCCAAAATGATATTGAGGCTGAAAGGGTTGAGTTATGTGGTCAGTTTCAATACAGTACATGTGATTAACGTACAAGGTCTCTCTGTGTCAATAATTTGCCATGACCTACTAGTATATTAGATGTCATCAGAGGTGACCTTTTGCCATTGGCAATGGGCTAAGTGTTCGGCTGGCGACCGGAAGGTAGCCGGTTCGAATCCCGCTTGGAGTGCATACTGTCGTTGTGTCCTTGGGCAAGACACTTCACCCACCTTTGCCTGTGTGTGAATGTGTGTGAGTGATTGGTGGTGGTCGGAGGGGCCATAGGCGCAGATTAGCAGCCACGCTTCCGTCAGTCTGCCCCAGGGCAGCTGTGGCTACAGAAGTAGCTCACCACCTCCGAGTGTGACTGAGGAGTGTATGAATAATGCGATGTAAAGCGCCTTGAGTATTCTAGAAAGGCGCTATATAAATCTCATCCATTATTATTATTATTATTATTGTTAACATTGCCCACACGGAAATTATCTGTGATATTGTACTTGAAATAGAGTTCCAGGTGTTGAATCAAACTGTAAAGTTGGTGAAAGTCACACAAAGTCCACTAATTTTCCGCAGATTCAGATGACCTGTCATTTTGTGAGATGTGCAAAATAATCTTTGCTTCAATTCTACCTAGACTCTTTTCCTCAACTCTTCTTCCAGATCGTTGACATCTGCATTGGTTCACTCAAACTGAAGTTGAACATTTCAAACATTTGAACATTTGCTGCCATATTCCAACCTGCTCTCACCTGGAGTAACCTGCACAAGAAGCTGGTGAGACTGCACTTGGAATATTGTGTGCAATATTAATCACATACAATACTGGGGGTTGGCTGGCCTCAAAGAGGTAGAGTATATAAATTGATCAGGGGCATGGATAAGGTGAATGGTCACAATCCCTTTCCTGGGTTAGGGGAGTTTAAAACTAAAGTGCATAGATTTAAGGTAAGAGGGGAAAGATTAAAAAGGGACCTGAAGGGCAACTTGTTTGCATAGTGTGGGATGGGTATATGGAGCAGGGAACCGAGGGTAAAATATGGGGTGTTACCTAAAATTGGAAGCCAATGTTCATACTGGAAACGTAGAAAAATAGGTGCAGGAGTAGGCCATTCAGCCCTTCGAGCAAGTACAGCCATGGCTGATCATCTAAAATCAGTACCCCGTTCCTGCTTTTTCCCAATATCCCTTGATTCCTTCAGCCCAAAGAGCTAAATCTAACTCTTGAAATTACTGTTGGCTTGTAAACTCTCCAAGCAAATTGAGGTGCTATTCCCCCTGTTTGCGTGTGACCTAACTCTGACAATGGAGTAGGCCCATGACAGGAAGGTCCATATGAGAATTGGAAGGGGGGATTAATGT
This sequence comes from Amblyraja radiata, assembly GCF_010909765.2. NCBI lineage: Eukaryota > Metazoa > Chordata > Chondrichthyes > Rajiformes > Rajidae > Amblyraja > Amblyraja radiata. The sequence goes on along the minus strand of NC_045957.1, from coordinate 48,659,108 downwards.
CATTTAAAAAAAAATTTAAAGTCGGGTTTATGTGCCAACTTATTGTACAAAGACATTTCTGTGACTCACAGAAAGATCAGTTTCTTTCAAAGTAAATGAACAGACCACACAACTAAGTTCTACACCATTACCTATCTTGAGATTGCTTTATGCATCGGCAGTCATGAAATCATTTGAGTGCATCATACTCAATCACCTGAAAACTGTCACCACCCCACTCATGGACCCATACCAATTTGCATACAGAGCCAACAGGTCAGTTGAGGACACCGTCAACTTAGCAACTCATCACATTTTGAACCACCTGGAGTCCGCAAACACATATGCCCGCATCCTGTTCATGGATTTCAGCTCGGCATTCAATACAATAAACCCGGCCATACTGTTCAATAAATTACTGGACATGAACATTGACCCATGCATCTGTTACTGGATTCACAGCTTTCTCTGGAACAGGAAACAGAGGGTGAGGATCAACAATAATACATCCTGCCCTCTGTTCCTCAGTACTGGCACACCCCAAGGCTGTGTTCTCTCACCCTGGCTATTCTCCCTTTACACAAACCAGCTCATATCCCACCACAGCTCTGTCAACCTGTACAAGTACGCGGACGACTCAACCATCATAGGATTCATCACCAACAACCAAGAAACTGAATACCGTGCACAGGTCAACCAAGCAGTGACCTGGTGCACAGACCATGATCTCTTACTCAACTCATCAAAAACAAAAGAACTCATCATCGACCTAAGACGCCAGCCATCCCCCAAAACTCCTGTGCTCATTAAAGGTGAATCCATCTTCATCACTGACACTTTCAAACTCCTTGGAACCCACATCAGCAACAACCTCAAATGGAGGACAAACGCAGACCACATCTATGGGAAAAGCCCAGCAAAGACTTTTCCATCTCCGACAGCTAAGGAAGTTCAGAGTAAGGTCTCATCTCATGCTCCGCTTCTATACAGCCATCATCGAAAGCATCCTCACTTCATCCATCACAGTCTGGTTCGGCAGTCTCGACTCACTCTCCCGGAAGAAATTACAGCGCATCATCAACAGAGCATCCAAAATTATTGGCTTAGCCCTACCATCCCTTGAATCACTTTACCACAAACGGACACTTCACAAAGCCCGCAAGATCATCTCTGACCCCACTCACCCTGCACACTATGCCTTTCAGCTACTGCCCTCTGGGAGGCGTTACAGGTCAATTGCCTCCAAAACAAACCGCTTCAAAAACAGTTTCATTCCCACTGCAATTAACTTTTTAAACTCTGTACAGTGAGGAAATACGAATAAGCATGGCCCTTATGTATTATGAAATGTGTCTGTTTGTATGTATATCTATGTTACAAGTTTAATGTTTGATGAAATGTTGGAACCTGTATCGAGCTGTACTGATAACAAATTCCACCAGCCTGGCTGTGTGGTCATTACAATACAATACAATATAATACATTGAACCTTCCACTGAGGGAACAGACTGATCAACTCAAGAACCAACAGAGATTAGAATAACTTCTTAGGTTTTCCAGTTGCAGTGGTCAGATCAGCAGAGTGTATTACCAATGAAGCCAGTGCAGTATCACTGAGAGCTGGAATCTCCTGCTCTTAATGTCAGCAGGTTGATCTGCCGTTAAATAATCCAGCTCTGCAGTGATTGTAATGTAACGGGACCATCGAACATGGCCAAGAAACGCCTGGGGTTTATGCAAGTGAAGTTTGTGAATTTTGTCCATGGTCATTTCTGCACAAAGTACCAGCCAATAACAATTGAAGGCAGAAGCTGGGTTAAGTTTGTTTAAATATTTTTGAAATACTACATTTTTCACAATCTAGGTTGTCCGGAAAACCCGTGACATTTCTTGGCCATGTAGATCTTTGGGTGTTGGGGTGTGGGGGGACACGATGCCACTTCCCAAAATAGGACACAGCTGAGAATCAACACAGGGGTGTTTCTATTTTGACCACCTAGGAATTGAACAAGAAATACCATCGTCTTGGGCGTGAGCAGTCACGTGTCTGCTGCCTCCCCCACTGTGTTGCTAAGCGCCAAGCGGCATGGATAAGCTCATGTCATAGGAGCAGAATTAGGCCATTCAGCCCATCGAGCTTACTCCACCATTTAATCATGGCTGATCTATCTTTCTTTGTCAAACCCATTCTCCTGCCTTCTCCCTGTAACCTTTGACTCTCTTACTAATCAAGAACCTGTCAATCTCCGCTTTAAAAATGCCCAATGACTTGGCCTCCACTGCCATCTGTGGAAATGAATTTCACACTCACCACCCTCTGATTAAAGAAATTCCTCCTCATCTCCATTCTGAAGGCACATCCTTTTATTCTGAGGCTGTGCCCTCTTGTCCTAGACTCTCCCACTGGTGGAAACATCCTCTCCACATCCACTCTACCCAGGCCTTTCATTAATTTTGGATTAAACCACTGATCTAATGCTGAAATCAGTCACGTGTTCAGTGGACTGATGGATGAATATGAAACAGTGTAGATCACAGCTTGCAGGTAGTATCACTTTCCAGAAAGCTGTGTTAAGGTGCAAAGAATAAGACATGAACCCTGTGTGCTTTCCTCCCTTGCTCATCCTAAGCAGAGCTCATATGAATTTGCTGATTCAAGACCTCAGTTCTACAAGAACCCAGCAGTAAACTTGTATCATGCCAATTCATCAGCACTGCCATCATTCTAAAGGTTCTCTTGAAGTGCTTATCAAACTAAAAGAGGGAAACCGAGCAGACATTTGAAACCACAAAAATCAGCCTATAAGCCATTTCTAAGACTGATCCTTAAAGGATAAACACTTGCAGGCTGCAAAGAAAGTGGTTATCTTCAATGGGATATAGGTAGCAATAATAGTGGAGACAGCTTTTCATGTCATTTCAGAAGAATTTCAAAACTCTCACTTAAATAAGAGTTTGGAGAGAATGCAGAGGTACTGTCCAATATATTGGCAAGATTGGAAAATTGTAGGAATGATTAGGTGAGCAAAAATTGTTTTCTTTCAAACAGAAGAGGCTGATGGGAAACTTAATTGAGGTACAGAAAATCAAGAGTGGCCTAGATATATTAAATAGGGTGGACCAATTTTCCTTGACAGAAAGGTTCAATCAAGTGACATTGATTTAAAAGAATTGGTTAAAGAATTATCGGGACGATGAGGAAAGTATTTTCCAACCAGTGGGTAATGGGAGCTGCAATTCACTGCCTGAAAGGCTAATGGGAGGCAGATGGGAGGCAGAAACACATTACGTAAAAGTAGTATTTGGATGAACACTTGAAGAGTGTTCATCCCACTAGGGGTGCCGCATTGAAGATTGTTTTTCAATCTTTTTTTAATTTTAGTCAGTTTTAAAGTTTGTGTTGGATGTTTCTTTAGTTTTTTTATGTGGGGGAGGGGGTAGGGTAAGGGGGAAACCGTTTCCCAGTCATTTCCTGGCGAGGAAGCGACTATTCTCCGAGTCGCGTCCTCGCCCCCCTCCTCGCGGCCTACCACCTGGATTGGAGCGGCCTTTCCTGCCGGGGACCAGACCGGAGCTTCAGCAGCGACGGCGCAGCGCAGGATACATCGCGGAGCGGGCGATGCCTACCTGGATCGCTGTTTGGAGCTCCGGAGTGCTGGGCTGCTGCTCCAACATCGCGGAGCTGGGGTTTGCAGAGCTTCCAGCGCGGCCGTTGCTGACTTCAACATCGCGGGGTCCTGGGGCCATTTGTCGAGGGCCGCCAGTGTTGAATCTCCGCCCAGCGCGGACTGTGGACTTCGGGAGCTGCGGACTCCGGTAGGAGGTGACCGACTCGGATGTCCAAGCCACTGAGGACATCCTCCAGTCCCGACGTCGGACTTCCATCATCCCGGCGAGCGGGCTTGATCATCGGGCTGCCCTTAGCGGTGACAGCGGGGGTTTGGGAGCACCCCGACCACGGGAGGACAACAGAGGAGGATGACTGAATTTTGGAGCCTTCCCTCACAGTGAGAAACTTTGATCCCGCTGTGTGGGGATGTTTGTGTTAAGACTGTGTGTTATGTACTCTCTATTACTTGTATGGCTGTATGGCAACCACACATTGTGACAAATAAATGTATCTTGTATCTTGTCTTGAGTCAAGAATACAGATGAAGTGTGGGAAGGTGGAATTAGGCTGGGCTGCTCTTTTTGGATCGGTATATGCAGGATGTTCTGAATGATTTGTAAAGTTGCTACAATTCTATGACTTCCAGGTTCAGAGTGAATGAAATTAACAAAAACCAAACAGTTGTTTACTTTTATTATTACAAACTATCACTTGGATGACGATCAATCAAAAAGGTCTAGGTGGACACAAGCTACAGTCACATTTATTACAAAAATCTTCATGGTCTAAAAAAACCCTTTTCTGGATATTTAAATGTTAAAAAACTAAAACAAACATGAGCCATGTTTCAACCTTGCTTGTACGACATTCATTTTGTAAATTAAGTCATCTAACATAACTTTCAGAAGAGGAAACAAAATATTAGTTTTAAAAAATACAACCTTTGCACATGCCACTAGCAAACATGTACAAATAACAGAATAATGCTTTGAAGACTTGGAGGAGTTAGTTCTGTGTTCATGGAAGGTTTCATTTAAGAAAGTTTCGAAATCAGCCTTCCAGCACGGTTTGTGGTTTCCAGCAATCAATGGACGTTAATGACATGGATGACATTGCAATTAAACATTACTAATTGACTAGGGATGTTTGGAGCCCCTTTGACGTATATATGACATCAAAGGTCAAATGTTTTGGGATAGCTGTTTGCAATGTAGATGAATGAGAAATTTGTTTGGCTCTAGGTTATTCTCTAATGATATTATTCTCATATGCATAGAATTTAGTAAGAATCTTCCTCTGAACTGGAATATGGAGTAGGAAAGAATAACCAATTCACATTTTAATAGTTTTAAGATAATTTATAATTAAAAAATCCATATGTCTACATATTGTTGCTAGCTGGTCTCCGACTGTGAGAAAATGTTAAATATCAATTGTGGCGAATACAACACTTATATTTCTCATCCTTGATCAAATAACTTTCCAACATTATAGTGTTTGATCAGAGTGTTAAATTTCTCCAATCCTGCCATAATTAATACATCATAAATTAATTTCATCTTGCACTTCCATGTCATTCGCCTTTCTGATTCATTCTGAAATAACATTGATAATTGAGTTAATTAGATGTTTTCATATTGTACATCTATCATTTTTCTGCCATCCAGACAAACAATCTTTTGTTTTACTAACGACAGGGTAAAAAATTATAAGCCTAGAAATTAATTTAAGTGATGCCCATTTTGTAACATAATATAATTTCCATGAAAATATTGTTGTTAAAGAAAATCAAGGATTTGCAGCAAGGATTGTGAAATGAGGAATTTTCCTTTGAGTTGTTTTATATGGCCAGCACATGAGTATGCAGAAGCACCCTGATGTGCAATATAGATCGGAATTTATAAGCAAATGTGTGTGTTAGAAATTTTAGAACCGAGTGAGTAAAAAGTCAAGCCTTAAGGCACTTTATCTGAATATGCATGGTATTTACAATGAGGAGGTGAGTTGATGGCTTAAATAGAAACAAATTATTTTGACGTAATCATGATTGCAGTGATATGATTTTGCGTGACCAATACTGAGAATCTAATATTCCAGATTATTCATTTCTCAACAAAACTGGGAAAACACAAAAAGGAGGTGAGATAATACTGTTAATCAAGAAAGGCATTGATGTAGTTGTTGAGAGTGATATGGGAGCAGTAGATCATGGTGTGGAATCAGTTCGCCTGGAAATAAGGAAAAGCAGGAAAAATGAAACGCTTGTAGATGTGATCTATCGACCTCACCATCACAATAATTATATAAAATTAATCTAGTTATAAACTAATGGTAAATCTCCCAAGAGATCTAGAATATTAAAATAGACATGAATTAATCACCTTGATATTTCAGACTGGGGCATAGTCAATCAGATTTGGAAGGATTTTCCCCTTGATTTTATCTTCATTGTCTCCAAGGTACTTGGATTTTTTTTTAAAGCAAACAACCTGAAATTAGCAGCAGCGCAGAAAAGGAGACCTGATCTGTCCTTCTCACTGGCATAGGCTGGTGATTAGTTCTTCTGATTACTGTACATCATGTATGGCTGGTACTATTGGAATTTCGCATTTCAATGGATTTTGATCCAACACTGTGTAAATTGGAATGCTAGTTCACCAAATGAAATGCCAATTAAATAATTTCTTTAAATTACCAGGAACAAAAAAAATCTAATGGTTACATGCATACCGTAAACCCATGGGCACAATTAACTATGACTAAAGGAATTGGAAACAGCTGAGTCACATTCCCAGTGGTGTCTTTAAATGGAGAGAACAATGGGTAATGCATTACAATGTAATGTCTTTACTCCTGGGAATTAACTTTCCCATTGACAAATTCCTCCACATTACCAGAAATGTTATGTTCTGGAATTTTATTGAAAAACATTGTGTTGTTTGGAAACAGGTATGTTCACCACAAAATATCTGACTCAGCAACGATCTCCAGCATTGCCGTAGTTTTTTAATTGTATAATAAATGTTTTGTTAAACCACAAAGATATCTAAACAAATACATTTAAAAAGTCATACTAGATTACCAACTGGATTACTTGATCTATTAGGGTTAATCATTATTCTTTCTCAACAGTCTCCTGATGATGGCCACGAGATTTTGTTCTGATGGTATGTTACTGAAATTTCCTAATGGCAGTAAGATACTGTTCTCCACTACAGTTGAGCACGTCCAGTTAATAGAAAGTGCTGATTATTGTACATCATGTATGGCTGGTACTATTGGAATTAACCATTTCAATGGATTTTGACTCAACACTGTAAATTGGAATGCTATTTCACCAAATGGGATGCCAATTACATCAGGTCTTTAAATTTCCAGGAACAAAAAAAAATGTATTACGGTTATATGCCTTCAGCTGGCACCTTTGATTAGAGAAAGTATTAAAATATAAGCTGCATTTCCATTCTTAACTACACTTTGAGACTGCATAATCACCACCATATCAAGTAACTACTTAAAAGACTGCGATTCAATATGTCTGTACAAGAGCATCATATGGCAACTTGATGGGACGAGTTAAGCTGCCCAATCTACTGAAGTATTTGCCTCAGCCTCACCACTGCAGGAAGGTGCTAAAAAGTGACAAGTCATTTATAATTATTATTTGGAGAAACCTTTAATGTACTGCTGGAAATGTTTACCCACAGCAGAGAAAATACCTCAGCTTTTCAATGATGAGAGTTATAGAGATGTCAAAGAGAATCTCAAAGAGAAAGGGAATTATTTAAAAGCTGTAAAACTCCAAAAGACAAAGGGAAAATATTCTGAAAGTTACGCGGGTTAGTCAACTCTCTAACTGCTTAATCTCTGGGAAATTGACAGAGATTTCCTCAATTATATGCTGCAATTTTCAGTTTTAGAATATTAATTTCAAACCTTTTTCCCATCCATCTATTGTATAAAATACTAATATAATTTATTTTTACGGCTGGATTGGAACTGTAGAAATGTCTACAGTAGTCACAGATGAATAGATGAGTAGTCTCAGATGAATTTTCTCCAACTAAACACTGAAAATATCAAAGCCATTGCTTTTAGTCTGTGCCACAAATTCTACTCCATTGGTCAAAATTCCAATCCTTTCCCTGGGAAAGAGTGAGACTGCACCAGACTAATTGCAACATTGGTGCAATATTTGACCTCATGATAGACTTAAAACACATATGCCTACCATGCTGATAATCATTTATTTTCATCTCCGTAATTTGGTCAACTCCACCCTGCCACAGTTCATCTGGTGCTGACATGTTTATTCACACCTCTACCAAATCATTGAACTTGTTGTCAAACTGCTAGTATATCCGTTTTAAGATTTAGTTCATCAAAGATCAGCTTTGCTTCTACTATCGAGTTCCAATCTCCTATGTCCACAAATGCATGTTTGTTTTATGTTATGCAGCACAATGATTTTAACATTCAGATTCTTGTTTTCAAATCCTTTCTATGGGTTTGTTAATACTGAATTTTATAAGATTATATTTTGTTGTTCATGGTAAAATGAGCAAAGCATCACAAAATCAATGCAAAAATGACAACTTTGTATGGTAGAGAACAACTTTATCTATCTATACATAACTAAAACTCTGATCTTGTGCTCTTCCGGTTTGCGTGGTTTTACTATTTGCGCAGAAACAGTACATGATAGCGCTAAGATTTTTCGCCACCTTACTCGCCATTCTCCTGTGCTACATGTGCAACCAGTTTTGTTTCGATCGGTGGTATATTTTAAAAGTTATTAAAAATCTTTAAAAATGTGGATGCACAGATTGGTCTCTTCTCCTGTAAGTCAGCGCCACGGAGATTGCTCTCCTCTCCTGTCAGTCAACACCATGGCTGGGACAGTGATGCCCCTTCCTGCACGATAGCCTCTCCCACCACACTCACAAACTCCTCTCTCCCTTCCTCACAGTAACTTGTCGACCGTCTCCCCTACCACTTATGGCGGCCGCGGGATGGGGGGGTTTCAGTGGAGGCCCTGGTCCCGTCTCTCTCTCCCTCACTCACCGCTCTTCCCCGCCCGCCCTCTGTGGCAATGGCGGTCTCGTCTACTGGTCCCTCTGTGGCAATGGCAGTCTCGTCTACCGGTGAATGGCTGTGACCTCCTCTGCTGCCGCTGCTGCCGCCACCATTGCGGTAACTCACCCTCACGGCCCTCTTGGAGGAGATCTTCTCCACCAGCTCATTGAAACATGTGGTCCCCACCTTGATGAACACCAACTCTAGCCCCCCAACTGCTTGGCCTGGCGGCGGCAGCGAGCAGGCAGACAGGTAGGCAGGTGGGCAGGACGGGAACGGGCTGAGTGGCAGGGCAGGCAGGGCGGGGACGGACCAAGCGACAGCAGTGGGTGGTCGGGCAGGATGCGGACGGGCCAAGCGGCCGCTGAGCCGGAGTGGGTGGAGGGAGGGAGAGTCGGGTTGCAGGGTGGCTGAGTAGTTTGCGCGTAGTTTGAGTAACACACACACACACACACACACACACACACACACACACACACACACACACGCACACACACACACACACACACACACGCACACATTGCAAACCGGTGCAATCATCAAGTCAACGGGATCTAAACCACAGCTAACAATGAATGACCTGTGGAGGAAGGAACTGCAGATGCTGCTTTTTATGGATGGAGGGAGGGAGGGAGTGAATGAGGATAGGGGAAAGGAAAGGGAAGGAGAGGTGAGGGAGGGATTGGCGGAGGGGAGGAGGAGAGAGGTAAGAAGAGGGAGGGCGAAGAGGAGGGGTAGGGAGTGCTGGGGGATGAGGAGAAATGAGCCGTGCCTGCACAGTTGGAAGCTATACGTGAGTGGTGGAATATTGCTTTGGGGGAATGGGTTGCGTTGGGGGAAAGGGTGAGTGGTGGAATATTGCGTTGGGGGAGCAAACCCAATGGGTCTGCACTTACTCTAGTATCTCTCTAAAGAGGCAAGATTACCAAATACATAAAGAAACAGACGGACATAAATGGTAAGCTTAGTGGAACAGTTACCATTGCAAAGAAAAGGTGACTAGCCAGAGTAAGAGTCAAAGAAAGGGCATGGAATGGTGTTGCAAAATACTGTAAAAATAGCATAGTACTGACAGCAGCGTGTCAGTTTTTTCTAGTTTTTTTTTTTAGTGTGTATAAATGTATGTTTTTAATATTTCTCTGTGTGTCTTGTGTGGGGGGTGGTGTGGGGGGGTAAGGGGGAAACCGCTTGGGTCGCCTCCTCCATGGAGAGGCGACTTTTTCCATGTCGTCTCCCCCGTGGACTCACATTGAGGATCGGTGCGGCCTTTCCCGGAGACATGCCCGGGGCTTCAGCAGCGGGCGCAGCGTGGACTCTCATCACGGAGCGGACGAGCCCTCGCTGGGGGTCGCCAGGGGGGAGCGCTCCGTTCCCTGGCCTGAAGCCAGGGTCTGCATAGCTCCAGCTGGCGCGGCGTCCGCAGCCTGGGATCCCTCGTTGGAGACCCGAGAGAAGAAGAGCTCCGACCGCCGGACCGCGGCCTACTTCCAGCGTGGGCGCTGCGGGGACTTACCATCAGGAGCGGTATCCCTCGCCGGGGACCCCTGGAGAAGAGCTCTGACCGCCGGCCCTGCAGTCTGCGGTGCTTCTGGCTGCGGCGCGGCGGGAACTTTAAATCTTCGACCGCCGGCCTGCGGCCTACACCAACCTGAAGCCGCGGTCTCCGGTAGGGAAGCACCGATTCAGTACTTACCTGGACTTTTCACCTTGTCTACACATCTGGACGCCCGCAGCGGCAGCTACGGAGAGTTGAGGTCCCGACCACGGGGGAAAATGGAGGAGGACTGGCCAAATTTTGTGCCTTCCACCACAGTGATGAATGCTGTGGTGGATGTTTGTGTTACATTTTTATTGTGTTTTGTGTGTTCTTTTTCATTGTATCGCTGCTTGCAAATTCATTTCACTAGCACTTTATGTGCAAGTGACGAATAAAACTGATTGATTGATTGATTGATATTAAAAAAAGTCCAATCAGTAGCAAAATGATTTAAAATCTCTGATCACATAAGTGAAAATAAGAAGGGTCTTGACCCGAAACGTCGCCTATTCCTTCTCTGCATAGATGCTGCCTCACTTGCTGAGTTTCTCCAGCATATTTGTCCACCTTCAACTTCTTGATTAATTATTCTGTTGGTATTTACAGTGCAGGTTGAGAGTTAGCAAACGGAACATTTTAAGGAAGCTACCAAAAATTCAGGAAGATAGTTCAGCAAAATGAATATAAGATTACTAAATAATAGTAACGAGGGGAATGATGTCACATCGGAGTAAAACATTCCCAGGACCAGGTGGTTTTCTACACAGTGTTTGAAAGAAAGCAATTGAAAAGATTGCAGATGTTTTAACTATATTCTTCCAAAGTTCTCTTGAAACTAAGTTATCTTAAAAGACACTTTGCTATTTATGTAAGGCAAGAAAGGGAAGCCAGGGATTTATGTTTAGGTTTATTATTGTCCCATGTACCAAGGTACATTAAAAACTTTGTTTTACATGCTATCCAATCTGATCAGATACACTATAAATACAAACAAGTCAAGTGCAAATGCAACAGATAGAGCAAAGAGGAAGATACAGAGTGCAGAATATAGAGTGAGTGAATGCAACTAGAAAAATGGCTACCCAATGTCGAAAAGCTTGTAGAAGTTATGGAATAATAGACATTCAGTGAACCCATCAATTTTTAGAAAATGTAATTCACTGCTAATTTATATAAGGAAAAAGAGTTTCCTACTGTACCATTTGGAGGTCATCAGCTGATACTACCTCACCCTTATAAAAATAGCCTGTTTATAAAAAAACAAAGATTCCTGTCAAGCTTCGTTCAAACATTGTTTGTTTTCTTTGCAGATGACAGCTGCCAATCTAGCATGTTTGATAACATTTAGAACGAACAAGTGCTCGCTTTGTGTGGACTCTGTTATGTGCTGACCTCAAATCAAGGCTTAATGAGGACAGACAGGAAATGGGGGAGGGGACTCACAATGAACAGGCAGTGATCTGGTGGCCAAAAAGCAAATACTGGAAATCTGAGCAACAGGAAATGACTTTCTTGGAAGCTGTCGATATTTCTGTAAAAATCTGGTGGTAAAAGATTTCATTGCTTTGCATGTCAATGCAGTCAAGCAGGAAAAACAACAGAGCAAAATGATTCTACTGCAAACCCTGGTTGGAAATAATTCCTACACCTGTGAAACCCATGGCCACGAAGAGGGATGTTAAAGGGCACTGTCACCCTGGTAAAGCAATCAGTATAATTTTGAAAGCACATGTGGAATGATGTAATTTGTGTCATAAATGTCTGCAAGAGCTATTTTAAAGTAGGGTGGTATGAGAAGAAATCAGTTTCACTTCACATCAGCTGTAAAGTCAATATAGTGCAAATGCAGAATCGAGGCAGACCAGTGCTGGAGGAAAGCAAATTGGAATTCCCTGAGCAAATGCCCAATCCCTCCATTTTGATGTTGAGTTAAAGGTTAATACCCAATTAATGTCATCTAAATTTGTATTACCATAAAGCTGAAATTCTTCTTCTTCGAGGTTCTACTGCTAATGAAAATATATCCAATAAAAATGCTTAAAGAATTGAAATAGAATTGATAGGCTTGTAGAAATTACAATATTATGTGGTGTCAGGGTGTAAATAGATTTGGGAGTTAATACAAAATAGATATTTTTGCATAGCTGACCCAGTATTTGCTTCATCTCATATTCAGTTCCATAGACTTTAATTAATTGATGCCAAAAGCAACTCCATCTGTTTTTCATCTTGGCCAAACTCCAAATTCATCTTTGTATCTCCTGCAGAATGAACTGTTGTTTGGTCAATTCAGCAAGAGTGGAAATATTGAAGCTATGAAGATTAAATTGCAAGCTGATTGCAAGTTACAAATCTCCATGAAATATTTCAAGAAATATTTACCTCAGCATGGCTTTATTGTACAACTAGACTGTGCAGTTGCCCCATCGCAATATTCCACCACTCACCTGTTCCCCCAACGCAACCCATTCCCCAACGTAATATTCCAGCACTCACATATCCCACAACTGCACAGGTGCGGCTCATTTCCCCTCATCCCCCAGCACTCTATCCCCCTCCTCTTCACCCTCCCTCTTTCCCTTCTCCTCCTCCCCTCCCCCAAGCCCCCTCACATCTCCCTCCCTCGACTTTCCCCTACTGTCATTCACTCCCTCCCTCCATAACTCCTCTCCCCTCCCTACCCCCTAACCCCCACTCCTCACCTCCCCTATCCCCACTATCCTTCCTCACCGCCCTCACTTTCCCCCCTCTCCCTCCCTACCCCTTCCTCTCCCTCAACCCGCCCACTCTCCCTCCTCGCCTTCCCAGGATCTTTCCCCTCTCCTCCTCCCCTCCCCCAATCCCTCCCGCACTTCTCCCTCCCTCCCCTACCCTCATTCACTCCGTCTCTCCCTCCATAAAAAGCAGCATCTGCAGTTCCTTCCTCCATTGTTAGCTGTGGCTTAGATCCCATTGACGACGATTAGACCAGTTTACATCTTCTGCATTTGTGTGTGTGTGTGTGTGTGTGTGTGAGTTACTCAAACTCTGCGCAAACTGCACAGCCACCCTGCAACCTGACTCTCCCTCCCTCTGCCCACTCCGGCTCAGCCACCGCTCGGCCCGTCCCCATCCTGCCGGACCACGCGCTGCTGCCGTTCGGCCCGTCCCCGCCCTGCCCACCCTCCTACCTGCCTGCCTGCTCGCTGCCGCCGCCGGGCCGGGCTGTGGGTGAGGAGGGGGATGGAGTTCGTGTCGTCTCCATGGGCACCATGAGTTTCAATGAGCTGGTGGAGGAGATCTCCTCCGAGAAGACCGTGAAGGTGAGTTACCATAGCGGCGGCGGAGGCGGACGGTCACAGCCGTTCACCCGGGGGGACGGGTAGATGAGACCGCCATTGCTGCAGAGGGTGGGTGGGGGAGAGGGGTGAGTGAGGGAGAGAGAGATAGGACCAGGGCCTTCACTTAAGCCCCCCCGCGTGGCCGCCACTGGTGGTGGGGGAGACGGTAGACAAGTTACCGTGAGGAGGAGAGAGAGGAGTTTGTGAGTGAGGTGGGAGAGGCCGCGGTGCAGGAAGGGGCATCGCCATTCTGGCTGTGGCATTGACTGACAGTAGGGGAGACCAATCTACGTGGCACTGACTGGCAGAAGAGACCAATCTGCGCATGCGCAGTTTTAAAGATTTTAAAATGTTAATAACTTTTAAAATATACCACCGATCGGAACAAAATGTTGCACTGGCAGCACAGGAGAATGGCGAGTAAGGTGGTAAAAAATCGTAGCACTATAGCGTTCCGTTTTTGTGCAAATAGAAAATCCACGCAAACTGAAAGAGCACAAGGTCAGAGTTTTAGTTATGTTTAGATGGATAAATCAGTGCTAGCTTGTCAATACAAGTTCATGCGAGTTGTCAATACAGGAGAAATGCATGGCATCAAGTTCAAAAAATAATTAGCTTGGTTTCATGAGATGCTAATTGTGTGATTTGTAAATGTATGCCTTGGAAAAGTGAGATGTCTGGTCGGTATTCTCTGTTTTAATCCTTTTCTGATATTCACTTCTATTGAAGCATAAATGCCAACACTACTGATGTTCTGATCAATCAATGGATGCACCACCAAGTCCAAAGAGATATAATTATTCACTGAACTGAGGGGCTGGATGCATTTCATGTCTCTGACTTGTCTCTGATTTTAAAATTCTTTAAAAGCCCGAAAAAGTTTTAAAAGGCTATCAGGGACATTTGGAGCCATGGTCAAAGGATATACTTCCATTGCTTTCCATTGCAATTCCAACGCCTTCCATTGCCTTTCAGATGGATATCGTACAGATAGTCAAATGTGCTACTTTCTAATGGTTCAGGACAGCTTCCTTCCAAAAGAAACTATAAAGATATAAGCTACTATTCTTACTTTGCAAGATTAAAGCACAAAACAAGAATACAGAGCAGAGTGTGGTTAATGTCATGTCTTCGGACCAATCTAATGCTCCTCCCTCAGATTTATATGTTTGAGCACAAATCCAATTGTTGAGAGTACCTAATGTTCTAAGCCTTTAACAGCTAATTATTGATCATTGGCTCAACTTATTTACCACCATTAATACATTTAACATTAGAGCTATTCACCTCACACATTTGAGCTGGTTCAGGATTCCAGTCCTTGAGAAAAAAGGATGCAATTCTAATAATTCTGCTGATTGGATCCCACAATTTAGTGTTTAAAATTTCTAGTTCATCTTCTACTCATGCAAATTGTTTCATTTCTTCACTAATTGTTTCATTTTCAGGAGAGGGAGGCTGTATTAACATTCTCCACACCTGCTCTCTGAGCTGCTAACCCTGGGTTAATCAACACCGCTACAAAGTTGGACTGAACTCTCACTCTTCCACATGATAAATAATAGCAATATTTGTGACTCAAATAACACTATAAGCCCACTGGCTTTGCAAAATCAATGGAGGAAGGCCATGGAAGAAGACGGCATGATGGCACAGCGGTTGAGTTGCTGCCTTACAGCTCTTGCAACGCTGGAGACCCGGGTTTGATCATGACTACTGGTGCTGTCTGTACGAAGTTTGTACGTTTTCCCTGTGAACTTGTGGGTTTTTCCGAAATCTTCGCTTTCCTTCCACACTCCAAAGACATACAGGTTTGTAGGTTTATTGGCTTGGTATTAGTGTAAATTGTCACCAGTGTGTGCAGGATAGTGTTAATGTGCGGGAATCGTTGGTCGGTGCGGACTCGGTGGGGCGAAGGGCCTGTTTCCGCGCTGTATCTCTAAACTAACCTAAACTAACCTGACGACAAAAAGGAAAGATAGCTCCAAAAGATAGTTTAAATCCAACTATTGCATCTATTTTGATGGCACTAGGGCAGATTGAATGAAACAATCACATGAAACACTGCAGATGCTGGAACCTTTAGCAAAAAATAAAGTGCTGAAGGGATTAAATGGGTCAGGCAGCATCTGTGGAGGGAAATGGACAGAACAACGTTTCAGTTCGGGACCCTTCTTAAATCTGAAGAAAAATGCCCATCGTCTATCCATTTCCCTGCACAAATGCTGCCTGGCTTGCTGAGCCCCTAGGACACTTTGTAACACAAACAGCTTCAAATCAAGCCCCACTCATTAAACAAAAATAAAGTCTAAAACGATTTCACGGCAAACATGCATGGGGAATCTTACTTTACCAGTTCTGCACTAATTAGCACATATCACACATTTTGTCATACAGTAGATCAGTTTAACAGGCGTGAGTGTGTGTCACTGTAATTCAATGTGAAGTTAAGCAACAAAAAAAAAGATTTTGAAACCATTTCCTTCAGTGCACAGTAGAATGAAGCAAAACTTGAGCCGGACTGTAATTTGTAATAATAAAAGGCAACAGGAGGTATCATTTTTGGTTCTACGACTTCCACAAGAGAAAATTAAAGAGAACATTTGTGACTGATGACATGGTTATGAGCCACTCAGAATGCTCAAGGCTTTTCTTTCCTTTTCCTTCCACCCTTAATGGTGTTTAATAGGTTTTCCAAACCTCCAGAAAAAGCAGGGGATGCTGATTTATAAGAGTCCTGTTCAATTTTGCTAATGGGCAAGTCTTGGCAGATTTGGTAACGTATAGGACCTATTAAAATCCATACCAGGTTGTTAGAGAAATCAGTTTTGTCATAATTGTTAGTGATTTTTTTTCCTTTATACCAACCAAACGCACAGACCCACAATAAGGTATGGGTAACAGGAGCTATCCATCATCTCAACTTTCCCAAATCAGATTCTTCAGAGATTTTAAATTATGAGAATAGCAATTATGTCCATTGGACACATTCAAAATGTGAGGAAGTTAAGTAAGAGCAGCATCACTGTAAAGCTTGATCTTGTATTTATCCAAACTCCATTCTTTCAGAAAGAATCACTGGTTACAAGTAATAAACGTGGTAAAATCCAGAAAATGGGATTAGTACAGATCAGCACAATGGTTGGCATGGACACCTGTGGCATACAAGGACAGATGTTTGAGCCACTGCCTCACATCACTGGAGATCCAGGTTCAATCCTGATCTCGGGTGCTGTCTGCCAGAAATGTTGCTTGTTTTACCTGTGACTGCATGCGCTTTCTGCAAATGCTGAGGTTTCCTTCCACATGCTAAAGCTTTGCACGTTGGTCGGCTCAAGTTCAAGTTCACATTTATTGTCACATGCACCAATTAAGGTACAGTGATATTTGAGTTACCATACAGCCATACAAGTAAAAAGAACACCACACACAATAGAGTTTAACATAAACATCCATCACAGTGAAATCAACATTCACTGGCAGGACCCAGTAAGGGGAGCCAGCAAGGGGGACCAGAGGGTAAGGGGCTGGAGCTGGGGGTGGGGGGGAGGTGCGCCCGGCCCCACCAGCGCCCGGCCCCACCAGCACCTGGCTCCCACCTCACTTCCCAGGATCTTGAGGTTGCAGCAGTGGGCCTCGCAGTTAGCCAGGCTCTGGGCCGCTCTGCACTCTGCTCGCTCTGCTCCTTCAGCTTCATTGTGACAGAGGAGCCGGCCAATCAGTGCGGAGATGGTGTGCCAGAAGGGGCCTCGCCATCTCCGGCCTGGGTGTGACCATCCCGGGTGACTGACAGGGGAGGAGACCAAATTTGCGCATGCGCGGTTTTTAAGATTTTTAAACCTCACTAACTTTTACAGTATGCCACAGATCAGAACGAAAGTTGTTGTACTCGCAGCACAGGAGAATGGTGAGTGAGCTGGCGAAAAATCGTAGCACTATCGCGGACTGTTTTTGCGCAAATAGAAAAACTGCGCAAACTGGAAGAGCACAAGATCAGAGTTTTGGTTATGTATAGATAGCTCTGTTTCCATATAATGTAATATAACATAAACATAATCTAAATTACATATAATTTATCCAACATATAATGTAATTTTAAGTCAAATTATTTGTTATTACCTTCGAATAACAATGAAATCAGGAAGGATGGCCATTTTGAAGGGTGTGGAGACAGAAAATAACACACTCACTATTCCACAAAATTGATGCCAGCCAACCCCCAGTTAAGCAGAGGTTATAGAAATAGGAGAATGGGGCCCGATTGTCAGCTCCATAGGTACAAACGTTCGCGGCTGAGCTCATCACTTTCCCTTACCTGCCACATCTCATATACTGTCATTTCCTCAGTGCCCCAACATCTATCAACAATCATATCTTCCAAGACTGACAGTTTTTTCTAGTTTATTCTTTACTGCAAACATCAGATGCCTTCATTCTGTTATTTCTTTGAAAAAGCAGACAGAATAACATTGACCTTCTGACTCAGACTCTCAGTTTATTGATGCTTTGCTAAAAATACTTTGCCACTTTGATCTCAGACAATTTATATTAGATGTGACTGTCTGGTGGAGCGGGAGCATAAATCCAACAGATTTTCTGCTCCTGGAGGAAACAATACGTTGGCTGCATTGCATTTGCTGTTGCCAGAGCATCAGGTGACAGAGAGAATGGATGTGGCGTGCCGCCGTTTAACATCACCAAAACCTCATTATTCTTGTGAGGGAGGAGAACAGCTGCAGTAACCACAGGGAATGCTGTTCCCCAGAGTTGCTGAAGGAAAATTTATATTTTAGAGGGATGATGTGCCATTACAATTTTGTTCCTTTGGGCACTTGAACCGTTTCATTTGAAATGTTGTTCTAAAGCTAAAAACAGTGGCGCATTTACGCAGCTGCGTCAATTTGTACCCGGTATGATTGAATTCAAGTGACAGGAAAGGATTAAATTTATAATTCTATTATCTTGTATAGCAATCACTCTCAATACACATTATGACACTTCTTCATACTTGCATCAATGCCATTGTTATCACCAGCAGGAACATTAGTATACAAACTACACCACTGGTGCTCATTTTAACTCATCACTAAATAGCTATATTGCTTTCGGGCCGATAAAAACACAGGAAGCATGTCATCAGGATTTTGCTAATATTTCTATATATATTTGATAAATAACGGTGTATTGATTAGTATTTGTCTTCAGACGGAGCAACAAGTGTCTCTTATAGAAATGGTATTAATATACAAACAAGACTTATGATACAAAATTATCTTGTGATGGCAATGAGAAGATTATTTATAATTAGTCTGGTTTTGAATAACTAACATGAGGAGATCTTGCGTACAAATGGCAGGTTATCCTATGATTTTGGAGGAGGCTTAATTTTTGCCCCAGGGGAAGGAAGGGAAAACAGCCTCCCATTGTGTTAAAGGTCACCCAGAAGCCCAGCCAAAGAGTCTGGCCAATAATGTGGGTGTTCCTGTGACAAGGCATCAAGAAATGGTCCTGTGGAGATGCCATCGGCTCTTTGCAGTCCCCAGAGTCTGGGCAAAGGATTCGAGTCATCTCAGTAGCTTAGGGTCATTTGGCATGTGTCATCCTTGTTTCCTTTGCGCTTCCTGCAAAAGCTTCAGGACAGAGGTCAGCTGACACAAGACCAATAAGGTTATCGATCCAAGGACACAAGGTTAGAGCCCATTTGGGCTTTTTTTCCAAGTGACGTGACGTACACTGTAACTCATGCTGTTTCTATGTGTAACACTCTGTAACGTGTTGATCACAAACTCGAATGCCTGCAAACAATTAAAGCACTCTGGTCTTTTCATTAACCTTTTCCGTAGATTTTGTCTAATGTTGCCCACGACATTCCAGCACAATTCTGTATGGTGCACTAGCTTACATGAAACATAAAGATAGAGAAAAGTACTTAACTAGAATGTACTCCACATCAGTAAATCCACTTATGTGAACACTTGATATTAACAAACTCCTTGTAAATTCCATTGACAATTTTTTTAAAATACCAATTTGTTTCTGTATTGCTCTGGCACAAATATCCACATTGGAGTAAATGTTTGTTCATTTTACGTACAGTAGTGATCTGCTTTCAACAATTATGCAAAATGAAACATAGGTTTTGCACAGTTTTATTGAATTAGAGAGGCTGGGGAATATTTGATTTTCTCTCCGTGGTCTATTTTCACTTGATGCGCTTGCTACAATCAACAATAACTGCTACTGATCAGAAAAAAAAAATTGCCCAAGAAGATTGAATCAGAAACACGGAATTCCTCAATTTCAACATGTCTTTGAGTTTGGCGCCACCTGTGGTGTCTAGCAGCATTGCAAACAGCATGCAAAACTAATCAGATTATAAAACTCAATGGCAGCAAAGTAGGAAGCAAAAATAAATTATAAATCCTGTTTTATCCACTTTACAGGCACTAGAATGAAGATCAAAAGATATAACTAGGTCAGAGAAAAGTGAAACATCATGATCTTTAAATGTTTTTTACAAATTATTTTAAAAACATTTATATAAATGAATATAAAATATATTAATATAAAATAATTATTTTAAGAATGATTAACTGTTAGTTTGATGAAATAGGACTCAACGCTTGTAACATTTTAATTTTAATCCACTCGTTCAGAATAACTAAAAACTCTGCCACTCCTCATTAAAGAAGGTTTAGCATTTTTCAGTTTCAAGATACAGCATGGATACAGGTCCTTTGGCCCACAAACTCTACGCCAACCATCAATTACCTATACACAATAGTTATATGTTATCCCATTCCCTACACACTTGGGGCAATTTATTGAGGCCAATTAACCTACAAACGATCACATCTTTGGAGTGTGGGAAGAAACTGGAGCTTCCGGAAGAAATCCATGTGGTCACAGGGAGCATGTGTAAAATCTATGCAGACAGCGCCAGTCAGGATCAAACCCAGGACTCTGGTACCATGAGGCAACAACTCTTCCAACTTTTTGATGATGAGAATATATTAACATTTGAAGTTCACATCAAATCACTTTGGTGAGGATCAGGGAAGCATTGATGACATTATCTATCAGTTATCCTTTATTGAATGTTGCATTCAGGTGAACTCTGAATTCCAGGCTATTCAAAAATAAAATAAACACAAAGCTGCTTTCTGTTTGCACATTCCTCTCATTAGTTCATATGTCAATATGAAGTAGGCCATTCGTCCCATCAAGTCTACTCCGCCATTCAATTATGGCTGATCTATCTTTCTCTCTCAACCACGTTCACCTGCCTTTTCACCAAAACCCTTGACTCTAATCAAGAATCTGTCACTCTTCACTTTAAACATACCCAATGACGGCTTCCACAGCCTTCTGCGGCAATGAATTTCACAGATTCACAATCCTCCAATTAAAGAAATTCCTCCTCATCTCC
The DNA here is from genome assembly GCF_010909765.2 of Amblyraja radiata. Classification (NCBI taxonomy): domain Eukaryota; kingdom Metazoa; phylum Chordata; class Chondrichthyes; order Rajiformes; family Rajidae; genus Amblyraja; species Amblyraja radiata. Next base: position 48,638,157 of record NC_045957.1, on the reverse strand, counting down.
TTTCTAAAGGTACATCCTTTATTGTGAGGCTATGCCCTCTGGTTCGAGATTCTCCACTCGTGGAAATCCTGTCACTTGAACTTAATAATACCAGGTACAAATTGACACAGCTGCTGAATTTGCAAGTAATTTTAGCTTAAGAATAACTCTTCAAATGAAATCCTCTTCACGTTGTTTCTATCCAGGCTTTCATTATTCAGTAGGTTCAATGAGGCTCTCCCTCATCCTTCTGAACTCCAGTGAGCACATGCCCAGTGCCACCAAAAGCTCATTAACCAAATAATCCATGGGATCATTCTCGTAAACCTCCTCAGGACCGCCTCCAATGCCAGCACAGCCTTCCTCCGATATGGGGCCCAAAACTGCTCACAATACTCATGGCCTGATCAGTGTCTTATAAATCCTCAGCATTAAATCTCTGTTTTTATATTCTAGTCCTCTCAAAATAAATGCTAATTTGTATTTGCCTTCCTTACTACTAATTCAACCTCCCAACCTAACAATATCCTTCTGCAAAGTCTCTGCTTTCTCTACACTACCTGCCCCTCCATCTATCTTTGTATCATCTGCAAACATGGCTGCAAAGCCTTCATTTCCCTCATCCAAATCATTGATATACAATATGAAGAGTTCCTTATATTGATTCCTTCTATCCAGAGATGTTGCCTGTTCCACTGAGTTACTCCAGCACCTTACCAACGGTCTTCTGAAAATCCAAGTAAACCACATCCACTGACTCTCTTTTGTCTATCCTGCCATTTACTTCTTCAAAGAATTCCAACAGAATTGTCACGCAAGATCTCTTCATAAAGCCATGCTGACTTTGGCCTATTTTACCATGTGCTTCAACCTCATTCTTTATAGTGGAATCTAAAATCTAATATGATATCCTTTGCTACACCAGCTTTAACTGGGATCTCTCAGGTTCACCTCTAATAAGAGTAAAGTCTTCAAGGAAGACCGGGAAGGAATGGTAATTCAAAGAATGTTACAGGATATCATTTAGTAATAAATGTGTACAGAGTATCATTTAGTAATAAATACCAACAAGAAAGCTGCATCCAACAGTGCTGCATCCAAATGTTAGATAGTGACAGACGGTACTGTACAACAATGCTATTTGCTGACAGAGTTATACTTACGGGTATTGTATGTTATAGTGATTGAACTGAATCTGCCACACTACATCTATTGTACAGTAAAAGATCTAAAACTACCAGGGCCGGCCTTAAGCCGATTGGACCGATTGCTCCCAATTGGACCCCGCGCCTAAGGGGGGCCCCCGCGCTAGTGTAATCCAAAGCTCCGCTCTAGGATCTTTGGAGTAATCTACTCTCGGCTCGGGTAGTTACGGATGGAGGGGGGAGAGAGGGGCGGAGAGAGAATAGAGGGGTGGAGGGGGAAGAAAGGGGTAGACGGGGAGGGGGGTGTGAGGGGGAATGGAGAAGGGGAGAGAGGGAGGTCCCTCACAGTCCCAGGGCAGTGCTCCCGCTCCGCCAGTCGCCTTTCCTTCACGCACATAGCCCGGCTCCACCCCTCTCTCTCCCCGGGGAGATGCTGTGAACAATACAGGGAGGGCCGGGGTTTGGAGCAACGTTTACAAACCTCGGCCTCAGCTCACATACGTTCGCCCGGACCCCAGCATCTGCTCCCGCCGCCGGCCCTCTCCTTCCCTTCTCTCCTTCCCTTCCCGCCCTCCCTTCACTTCTTCCTTCCCTCCCTTCTCACCTTCCCTCCCTCCCTTCTGTCCTTCCCTCCCTCCTTCGTCTCTCTCTTTTCCCTTCTCTTCCCTCCCTCCCTTCTTTCTCTCCTTTACTCCCTCCATTGTTTCTCAACTTCCCTCACTCCATTCTCTCCTTCCTCCCTTCTCTCCCTCCTTTGCTTCTCTCCTTCCCTTCCACACACACACACATAACGCACAGCCAACTAACATACACACACATACACACACAACTAAGTTAGGATGGGGTAGAAGCCCAAAGGATAGGATGGGGCTGAAGCCCAAAATTTAATGCCTGGACTGATTATTCGCCAATAGTTATTGTATAGTATAGTTTCTTTATTGTCATTGTAACATGAGCCATGTACAACAAAATTTAAAAATGTCAGCCAGTCAGTGCACCATTCAAACATTTCTAAAAGCTAACGATACATACAAGGTAAAATATTAAAAAGATAAACAACTAAAATAAATATCATGAAAATAGCACGCATAAACACCCAACCCTACATCCTTCTGTCGATTTCACAGTGTACCACAGTCCCTTAGTGGTATTGTAACTATGTATTTTCAAAGGTGATCTACACATTTTGTTTGTTACTTCTAGGCTTACACGTATGCAATTTTATATTAAAATGTTGCTTAGATCTGTTTGGTCCATTAACTCGCAGGCACTTTTTAAGCGCACATTTTGATTACTTTCCATTCTACCATAGAGATATATAACCATATAATAACCATATAACAATTACAGCACGGAAACAGGCCATCTCGACCCTTCTAGTCCGTGCCGAACACATAATCTCCCCTAGTCCCATATACCTGCGCTCAGACCATAACCCTCCATTCCTTTCCCATCCATATATCTATCCAATTTATTTTTAAATGATAAAAACGAACCTGCCTCCACCACCTTCACTGGAAGCTCATTCCACACAGCTACCACTCTCTGAGTAAAGAAGTTCCCCCTCATGTTACCCCTAAACTTCAGTCCCTTAATTCTCAAGTCATGTCCCCTTGTTTGAATCTTCCCTACTCTCAGTGGGAAAAGCTTTTCCACGTCAACTCTGTTTATGGGTGATTGACTTGGCACTCGGGTGATTGACTTGGCCACTCGAGAATTGACTATTTTTTAGTTTTGAAAAACTTCTTTGTTCCTTTTGCAGTATGTTTGGGATCATTGGCTTGCTGTAGAATGAACCACCGGCCAATGAGTTTTGAGGCATTTGTTTGAACTTGAGCAGATAGGATGTGTCTATACACTTCAGAATTCATTACGCTACTATCATCAGTAGTTGTATCATCAATGACGATACGTGAGCCAGTACCTTCAGCAGCCATACATGCCCAGGCCATAACACCCCCACCACCGTTTTTCACAGATGAGGTGGTATGCTTTGTATCTTGGGCAGTTCCTTCTCTCCTCCATATGTTGCTCTTGCCATCTCTCTGATATAAGTTAATCTTCGTCTCATCTGTCCACAAGACCTTTTTCCAGAACTGTGGTTGCTCTTTTAGGTACTTCTTGGCAAACTATAACCTGGCCATCCTATTTTTGCGGCTAACCAGTGTTTTGCATCTTGTATTTCTGTTCATGACGTCTTCTGCGGACATTGGTCATTGACAAATCCACACCTGAAGAGTGTTTCTGATCTGTCGGACAGATGCTTGGGGATTTTTCTTTATTACCGAGAGAATTCTTCTGTCATCAGCTGTGGAGGTCTTCCTTGGCCTGCCAGTCCCTTTGTGATTAGTAAGCTCACCAGTGATCTCTTTCTTCTTAATGATGTTCCAAACAATTGATTTTGGTAAGCCTAAGGTTTGGCTGATGTCTCTAACAGTTTTATTCTTGTTTCTCAGTCTCATAATGTATTCTTTGACTTTCATTGACACTTTAACCACATGTGATTTTTTCTATCACAAATCTCAAATTGTGGAGTACAGAGGCAAAAATTAAATTATGGGTCTTTGTCCCAAACATTATGGAAGGCGCTGTACCTCTGTGTGAGTTACATAGTGAAAGTGTACACTATCACTATGTTAGTGGTGGGGTGTTCGGGCCAGAGAGGGGGTTACAGAGACGGAGAAAGTGTTTATAAGTTAGAGAGACAGGAAAGTGTTAAGAATTCAGAGAAAGAGTTAGAGATGGGGGAACGATTTTCAGGTGTTACTGAGATTGGGAGAAGGGTGCAGGGGCGGTAGGGGAGGGGAGGGATTACAGTAATGTGGAACATTTTCAGGGATGTGAGAGGAGGTGACAGAGCCAGGAAAAGTTTTCAGGGTTAGAGAGGGGGGGTTAAAGTGACAGGGAAAGTGTTTTGAGGCTTAGAGAGGGGGGTTCAGAGATGGGGAAAGTTTTCAGAGGATAGAGAGGGGGTTTCAGAGACACATAGTGTGTGGCCTTTTAATTTTAGTTTGTTTTACTATTACTATTTGTTGTACTCCCCATTAAAATATGATGAGTAATATTTAAAACTACTGAATTTAGGATCTGTATGATTGGTTTGATTCCAAAGTTGGATGAGAAGGGAAATATGTTATTCTTAGCTATTTATAGATCAAGATGGCGTCGCATGCACAACGCGAGGCTCTGCGTCGCCATAGTTTTTGTAAGTTAGTTTTCTTTTTGTTAATAATTACCTTAGTTTTTGCTCGGAGCACTCGAGCGAAGACTCTGTGCGGCCGTCAGGAGCTACTAGAGGTCGGTCGTCTCTGCATAACGAGCCCCAGAAGCGACTTCCAACTGCCGCCGGAGATCGCCAGGACACCGTGTTCTAGCGGGTCAGCTTCCCCGACAGGAAGTGCCCGGAGGCGGCGCAGGGACCGCAAACAAAGATGTGGGAAGCGGGGAGGCTATCGGGCTAGGCTAAAGCTAAACCCGCACCAGCCAGCTCTGCCAAGCATTTTCCTCGCAAATGTTCGGTCCCTGGTGAATAAAATCGACGAACTACGGCTGCGGATCACCACACACAGACGGATCGCTGACTGCAACGCCATGGTCTTCACCGAAACATGGCTCAACGGCAACATCCCGGACAACGCCATCGAGCTGGAGGGGCGCACTGTCTTCAGGGCCGACAGAACAGCGGAGGACTCCGGTAAGACCAAGGGCGGCGGACTGTGCATTTATGTGAACAACTCATGGTTTACGGACGTTGTTAGGATTGGTAGTCACTGCTCTGCTGGCCTGGAATACCTGATAATAAAGTGCAGGCCCTTCTATCTGCCCAGGGAATTTACATCAATTGTTATCACTGCAGTCTATGTCCCCCCGGACACTAATGCCAGGCTAGCAATGGAAGAGCTGCAAGCTGCTATCAGCAAACATCTATCTGCTCACCCAGAGGGGGCATTTATTGTTGTGGTTGATTTTAACCACTCCAACCTTAAAACTGTACTCACCAGGTTCCATCAGCATGTTTCCTGCCCAACCAGAGGAGACAATATTCTGGACTTAGTATATACTAATATCACTGAAGCCTACAAAGCCCTTCCCCTCCCCCACCTTGGTCAGTCTGACCACCTCTCTCTGTTCCTGCTCCCCAAATACACACCTCTGATCAGACGTGTGAAACCAACCGTGAGGACAGTGAAGGTTTGGTCTGAGGGGGCTGTCTCTGTTTTACAGGAACAGTTTCAGCAAACAGACTGGAGTCTGTTCACCACCCAGGCCACCTTTAACTCCCAAGTGGACATTAACTCATACACCTCAATCGTTTTGGACTATATATAATTCTGCACTGACAACGTCACTGCCCACAAACAGATAAAGACCTTTCCTACTCAGAAGCCGTGGATGAGCAGGGAGGTCAGACTCCTACTGAAGGCTCGCGATGCCACTTTTAAATCTGGCGACGCTGAGGGATACAGCTCATCCAGGGCCAATCTGAAAATGGGAATTAGGAATGCCAAACTCAATCACAAACGGCAGATCGAGGAGCATTTCCAAAACAACTCCGATCCCAGGCGCATGTGGCAAGGAATCAAATCCCTTGCCGATTACCATACAGTTAACACTCCCCCCCCCAGACAACGACTCCCTTCCTGACGAACTAAACCACTTCTATGCTCGTTTTGACCGGGACAACAAATCTCCAGCCATCAATGCTGCCCCACCCCTGAACGAACAACCCCTCAGTCTCTCCACCTCTGCTGTACAAGATGCACTGAGCAAGGTGAATGAGCACAAAGCTGCCGGCCCCGATGGCATCCCCGGGCATGTGCTCAGGGCATGTGCTGGACAACTATCCCCGGTCCTCACTGACATTTTCAATCTGTCACTGGCCCAGGGTGTTGTCCCCACTTGCCTCAAGACCTCAACCATTGTGCCAGTGCCCAAACAATCAGCTTCAGGGAGTCTCAATTACTTCCGCCCAGTGGCACTCACCCCTGTCATCACAAAGTGCTTTGAGCGGCTGATCTTGGCTCACCTCAAAGCCAGCCTCCCCCCCACACTGGACCCCCATCAGTTTGCCTACCGGACCAACAGGTCTACAGAGGACGCCATATCGGCGGCCCTACACTCTGCCCTGACCCACCTGGACAACAACAACTCCTACATCAGGTTGTTGTTCATTGATTTCAGCTCCGCCTTTAGCACTGTCATCCCCGCTAGCTTGTTCACCAAACTCAGCGGACTTGGCATCTCCACCTCCCTCTGCAACTGGACACTGGATTTCCTCACCAACAGACCACAGTCTGTCAGGGTCAACAACCTCACCTCCTCCACTATAACACTGAACACCAGCGTGCCACAGGGCTGTGTGCTCAGCCCTCTCCTCTACTCCCTCTTCACCCATGACTGCATCCCTAAGTATGGCTCCAACGCCATCATTAAATTTGCCGACGACACCGCGGTGGTAGGACTGATCAGCGACAACGATGAGTCAGCCTATAGGGGGGAGGTCCAGCACCTGACAGCCTGGTGTGCCAACAATAACCTTGTCCTCAACTCCAAGAAGACGAAGGAAATTATTGTTGACTTCAGGAAGAACAGAGGGGGCAGACATACCCCCATCCATATAAACGGGGCTGAGGTGGAGCGCGTCTCCAACTACAAATTCCTCGGGGTACACATCTCGGAGGATCTGTCCTGGTCCATCAATACCACCAAACTGATCAAAAAGGCACAGCAGCGCCTTTACTTTCTGAGGAGGCTCAAGAAAGCTCAGATACGAGTATCTGATGTCGAGTATCTCTTCAACACCAGTTTTCAACAAGAAAATATATAAAATATACATCGGTGAGCCACTGGTATCAGAACAGAATATCACTTTATATCTGAATAAATTATGTGGCAATCCAGTGAATTAAGGTAAATACATCCAGAGGAAACCAAAGAGTGAAAACCGAAGTATTCGTACAAGAAATAAGGAACAAAAGGTGGAATTTTCTCAGATCAACCATAAAAGTGGAGACAAGAGAACACAGCGGGAATGGATCTACCAATACTTTATCCATTCTTTATGCTATCGACCAACAGAGACATTCAAAGATTTCCTGTACCTGGGATAAATTCTCTTGAAAAACAAGGCTACTCTGAAAGAAAAGATTGGCAGGAAAAATCTAAGCTGATCTGGTGAGTAACATATGTATCTGAATTAAAAACAAATATTTAATCTGCACCAAAGTAAAATTCTCAAAATATATGGTAAAAACTGATTCTCAACTGACCAGTTTTTCGGAGGGGAAAATCATCCTTTGTGTTCTGAATCCCTGGTAATGGTTGTTTGTAAGATGGAGAAGTTCCACTCTGTGGTGGTGAAGTCTGGTCCAGTGAAGCATGGTGGGCCCCCCTGCCACAGATACAATGAACAGCCCATTAATACAATCGCATTAAAGACTATGTAACAACATAGCAATACATTCTCACAGATGGTCTATGTCATGCGTAGGAAGAAACTGCAGATGCTGGTTTACACCGCAGATAGATACAAAAAGCTGGAGTAATTCAGTGGGTCTGGCAGCATCTCCGGAGAAAAAGCATAGGTGACGTTTCGGGTCGAGACCCTTCTTCAGACTGAGAGCCAGGGGAGAGGGAAACGAGAGATATGAAAAGGTACAAGGAAACAGATGGATGAAAGGTTTGCAAAAGGACAAATCAAAGCCAGCAACGATGACCTATATCATATTGAGTTAAAGAGTTTATCTGTATCATTTTTACTTGCATCACTATAAAGCAGTAAATTATTATGTCAGACTTATGTCACATTTCCTTTCCAATTATTTCTTGGTGTGGGCTATTTTTGCTCTAACCTTCCCTATTTTAAAAATTCCAGTTGCATCAAATTGGTTGCAATCTAACTAAGAGATGATTGCAACCTTTTTACAATCTTATGAAATTGAACTCAATTTATCTATTCAACCTGAAAACAATTTTCTATTCAATCATGACCTTTTCTCAAAGGTCTCCCGCTCAAAAACTCTGACTGCTTTAATGTTGGCTCAGCATCATATAAAGGGTTTGCAAATGACAGCAGACGAGGAAGATTCTCAGTGGTGCCAACTAAAATGAAGTAATTTATATCAATCCTGTTTCATTGCCGTTTATCCATATGGTTTCATGTGGGGTTTTTTTTTCAAACCAATTGATCCAAACTCCTTTTATAACTCCACAGTTGGCATAGTTTTGCTTTGACAGGCTCACCACTAGAAGCCAGCCTGAATGATAGACTTAACTTCCAGTCCAACAGGAAAGATTGCAGAAGAGACTGCAGCCACATCTAATGTGCATGCAGTTCCACGTAAGAGATTCAGAGTTGGGTCTAATTCCTGAGCCAAGGGACGAGAGTCGGAGATACAGCATGACCTGGAAGATAAGGTCTAACAGGGTCTAACAGGGTTGGAGTTACGCGGTAGCCTTGAGAACTGTCAGGAAGCACTTGCCTTGTCCACACCTTGCATCTACACTCTGCTTTCTGGAAGCCTGGGAAACACAGGGAACTAAGGTTAGCCCCCTACATCTGGTTACATTTATAAATAGGAAGTCAACACCTAGGCTCTGCTATTAAATGGGTTTATAGTGGATGGGATGGAGGCAAATTGGGGTCTATAATACTCCTTACGCCTATAATACGCCTGTAATTAACATTCCACCTGATTTTAACATTTCCTCATTTTAGGATTAAAGTTCAGTTCACCATAGTACAGTGAAGCCACATCAATTTAAAAAAAAACACTGAAAGTAAGATACTAGATTAATTATCCAAAGTGGGAACTGGAAGTATGCAAATGGCTATGATGCCACTGACTGAACTCCAAAATTAATCATGTGTGTAGGAAGGCACAGCAGATGCTCGTTTACACCAAAGATGGATACAAATGCTGCAGTAACTCAGCAGGTCAGGCACCTACGTCAAGAAGTAGGTGACGCTTTGAGTCTGAAGAGGGTTCCGACCAAAAGCATCACCTATTCCTTTTTGTCAGAGACGTTGCCTGACACGCTGAGTTACTCCAGCATTTTGTGTCTATTCAAAATTACCCAACACATGAATAATAAATAGAACACTTTGAAATGTCCGAAGACGTGGTCTAGCACCATGTACAGTAAATCTAGTTCCTTTTCACAATGTACCAATTTTGGCAGCCAGTGGTTAGGAGAAGGGGTGGTTCTGGTAATTGAAACAAAGATTTAACAGGGTAGATATCGGGTGTATCAAACTGTAATGGTGATAATCTGGACAAATTACAATTACGAGGGATCAAAATGTTCAGAGTGATAATAATTGTGCCTGGAGGAAACATTAAGATGTGCAGTAAATGCATTTACTGAACAGATCAGGTTTTTCTAGGCTACTTTAACCTGTTGGGTTTGCTAAAACCTAGAAAACCTAATTGTCATGAAGAAATATTATTTACAAAAATAAGAATAATTTTTTTTAAAAGGCTCTCATCGGACTTCCGACAAGCTGTGTGGAATGAGCTTCCAGTGAAGGTGGTGGAGGCAGGTTCGTTTTTATCATTTAAAAATAAATTGGATAGTTATATGGACGGGAAAGGAATGGAGGGTTATGGTCTGAGCGCAGGTATATGGGACTAGGGGAGAATACGTGTTCGGCACGGACTAGAAGGGTCGAGATGGCCTGTTTCCGTGCTGTAAATTGTTATATGGTTATATGTTATATGGTTATAAGCTTCAGGTAAAATAGCATCAATGGATTTGTTGGAGATGGGTCAGTGTTAGATGTGAAATTTTATCATTTTAATTCATCTTTGAAGTTATGTAGGTATGTTACAAAACTTACCTTTAGCGGCGCTGCAGTTCTGCCACTGGCCGTGTGCGTGACTTTAGCGCCTTTGAGGGGGGGAGGGGGGGGTTAAAATGCCATTTTCTCCTGCCTGTCCAAGATATATTTTCTCGGGCTGCTACCTAATGCTGAATATTCGTTCCGACTGCCGTTCTGTGAATTTTTTTGTTAAACCACGGGACAATTTCAGCGCTGGAGTAAAATAAAAATCCACTTCTAACGCCGTTAACGCCGACAATGGGACAGATCTCCGTACGGGACAAAACATAAGGTAAGTCGTCTATTATACATATAAACTTGCTTCTTAGGATTACTTTAATCAAAATTTCATCAACGAAAATGTGACTATGTAAATATACAAACCGGCAGTGTTTTTCCTGCCGATATGGGGTTTAAATTCACCGCAACGTTCCAATCAATCGCGTTCCACAAAAACCCACTCGCAAGATGATTAAAATGGCCATTAAATTTACGGGAATTAAACACTAAATTCCTTCCATTTGGCCTATAAGTTCATGACAATGAGATTTTAAAATCATGTTATATTGTGAATTCTTGTGTGAATGTTATTTGGACACATAGGCTATTTAAAAATGTTAACCTTTTTAGAAATGGATAGATGTTTAGATCTAGTAATTGAATTTTGTAATTAGCTACAATTAGGTAACTAACTAATTATATGCTTTAATTTCAGGTCATCCAAGTAAGATTGTTTCATATTTGTTTCAGAATGCTTCAATCTACAATAACTGAAAATTTCATTCAGTTCTCTTAATTTTTAAGAAAGTTATGGGCTTTTGACTGTCCTCGATCACAGCTTTTGAGTTAAGTCAATGGAAAAGCAATAGGGAACAAGATGCTAATTTCAGAGTATGTAAATGGCCATAACATTTTTAATACTGAAGATATGAAAGTGAATTAGGTGTCAAATTAGACTTATTTATATGCTTTATCTGATGGGATAAATTGCAGACTTGATTTTTAAAATCTCAAAATATTGTAACATTGCAAAGTTATGTCACTGAGAAAAAAAGATTGAGAGCAAAAAGCACAAAAAGAGACAAATAGATGATGAACAAAAAGACAGGCATAAACCATTGAAAGGATTAGAAAATAAAATAATTATGGATTGAACAATACATGTTTCTTTGTCCTCCGAACAGGTAGACCTACTTGATAAATAATATGCCCCACTGAAAGGATGTGTACAATGAGAAAATACAGTCATCTTGAGGAATTGTGTGTGCTGCTGTGGTTTTGATTTTTAATCCCTGTGAAGTAGCAAAGAAGCAGATTCTGAAGTCACATTTTAAGGAAATCGTGAAAGGGAGAAAACTGTATGGCTATGTGTTATGCACAGGTTTGGGGGACAGTTGCATATATTTGCTTGGATATATTCTGCGCTCTCACCCCCAGAGAGTGGTTCAGGGTAACATTCCTCACTCAAGCATTAAGTACAGAAGATTAATTTATTTCATATCAATTTTGATTTCAGTGCAAAATGACTTCCACATTTACCTGCAGAGTACGTCAATGCAGTTATACATAAGTGAACATTTTGTAACATCCTGAGAGATGTGATAACTCAGTTTTGGTACAACTTCTGTCTTGTTAATGGATGGTGTAAATGATTCTGCTATGTAATTGATTTTTATCCTTCACTTAATTAAAATAACTTCTTGACTCTCACCTGATTAATCAGTCTAATGGGACAAGTGTCAAGTTTATTCCAACTGGAACATAATATAAAATTAGGAAAATTACGAATGAAGTATGTGAAAGCATTCCTGGGATTTGTTCTAAAAAAATCATCCCTTTATGAAACAATGACTTTTGCCGCAAAATGCAATTGATATTTGCTGGATAATACATACATGTACCAGAGCTTGGGATGCTGAGGGAGAGAATGGCTCTGACCACCTGGTGGAGATTCTTTGGCTGACTTGCTCAGCAGGAATTCCTGAAGCTTCTGTTTCACCTCAGTACTGGCCACTGCACCTGAAGAGAGACCTCACTTAGATTTCTTGTTACAATCTATTAAGCACATATTAAAAATATGATCTTCAGCAAAGGTCGCATTTAATTGTGGATGACAACACAATATAGTCACTGAGCTCCCATAAAAGAAATACTAAATATTAACAGGGCTCATCATTTGTAAAACCTGTCACGTTCTGTGATAAAGTGGACCATTTAAAGTCAATTAGGAAGAAAGTTGCAAGAGTTAGCAGATATAATACTTGGGAAAGATATTGCAAAAGAATACTGCAAAAGATTGAACACCTTCCACTGGTCTAGGTAGACACACAGAAGTGCAAATGCAGGTTTGCAAAAAAAAAGGCACAAAGTGCACATTACTTCAGAACTTTGTGTCTTTTTACTCCCACTGGTCTATGCAGTTTACAGCATGGCCCCTGGTGCAGTCTTCCACTGGGAATCAAGCTCCCAGCAGTTCAGCATGGCAGAACATGGCGTTTGGACTTGACCCAGCACAGAGAGCCAGCTGCACTCACATAGTGGCTATGACAGCGGCAAGACCTGTACCGGTCTCTACAGCTGTTGAAGCAGTCAGTCTTAATGCCTTAATGGCTTTGGCATTCACAAACATTTAGTAACACTTAGGACCTATTAAAAATGTATTTAAAAAGTGTTAAAAAATGTAAACATATTTTATTTAACATTTAACATATTCATGAACTAAAAATTATTGAAAAAATAATAGGCCAGATGATATTTGATTGGAGCTGCCTCCCATAGTCACTCTCCACCCACAGTGTCAATACAGTCGCGAACAACCTCCAGACTTGGCCTCTTCATGAGGAAGAGCGGAATGGCAGCAGTGGTGAAGCATCCTCAGGTCCTGTTTTCAACACCATCCTGACAACCTTTGATGGCTCATGCTATCAAACTCCTGCTTTGCTGCTTTTTCATATCTCTAATTAGCATGAACATTTAATAAAGCTGTTGGAGTTGATTTAAATAATTTGAAAACATTAAGAATTATGTTTCAACAAAATTATAGTAATACATTCAATTAAAATCATATTAAACAACTGTTAGTTGATTAAAAACAGAAATATGCAATGAAAATAAGCCAAATTCTTAACCATACTTTCAAAGAAGGTCAGCAAACAAATGAATAGGAAGAACCCAGAACTCAATGATGAGTCCAGGTTTGAAATATACCACTTCTGATCCTGAGTGTATGGTAGAATTCTATGCTGCAATGTACAGGTGCAGAGTTCTGGAACACTTTGGATTGAGACACTTTCACCCTGTGATTGTGTGGGTTTTCTCTGGGTGCACCAGTTTCCTCCCACATTCCAAAGTCGTGCAGGTTTGTAAGTTAATTGGCTTCTGTAAATTGCCTCATGTGTAGGATGCAAAACTGGGATAACATACAGTCAAACTAGTGTACATGTGATCATTAGTTGGCACAGACTCACTGGGCTGATTGGCTTGTTTCTACACTATCTCTAAACTAAATGTGCTGCATGTATTGGATGTGATATCCAAATCACATTGGATGTGGCAGAAATATGATCAGGCAAGGAAAGTGAGGGGCGCTGACATTTACATTACATTTACATTACAGTATGGTCACCTTTCCCAGCCTGATCCTCATAGTACACTGGTTTCTAACTTCGGTTCAGCCCAAGCTGAGGAGCTGAGTTTCAAATGGGAAAACTCAAATCATCTTCAGTCCGCTTGTGTGGCCAGCTGTCCACTTAACATTTCTGATCCAGTTATCGGGTTATAAGCTTATTTCCAGAAATCTGACTAATTACAAAACTTATATGGCAAGAACCATTATGTACAGTAGTGGGGAGTGGGGGGGGGGGGGCACATAAAGAGGCTCACCTAATACATTCATCATTGAGTGTACCAATGGGTGCAGCTACATTGTTTTGGTGATAAATGGATAGTGGGATGACAGCCAAGAACTAGGATGTAAATCAGTTTGTCTGGTAGCTGCATAAACAACCTGGGCACTGCCATGAGGTGGTAGAGGAGTGAGGAGAACCAGACACAGGAATAATTCAAAAGTCGAGGGTTTAATTATCATGCGTACCGGCAACATTACAAAGACATTCTTACTTGCTGCAGCTTAATAGGCCCTTTATCACAATAGCACACACATAGAAAACATAGAAACATAGAAAATAGGTGCAGGAGGAGGCCATTTGGCCCTTCGAGCCAGCACTGCCATTCATTGTGATCATGGCTGATCATCTACGATCAGTAACCCATGCCTGCCTTCTCCCGATATCCCTTGATTCTGCTAGCCCCTAGAGCTCTATCTTACTCTCTTTTAAATGCATCCAGTGATTTGACCTCTACTGCCTTCTGTGGCAGAGAATTCCACAAATTCACAACTCTCATCTAAGTTTTCTCTCATCTATAAATATAATCAATAATATAATAAATTAACAATAGGTAACCATATAGTGCAAAACTGGTCCATAATGCAATAAACAATACAGCTTATAGAAGATAATAGCTGCTGAGATAGTGGTTAGCGCTGCGCAAGGTTCAAGAGCCTGAAGATTGCTGAGAATAATCTGTTTTTGAACCTGGTGGTCACAGTTTTCAGGCTCCTGCACCTTCATCCTGACGGCAACAGCAAAATGAGAGTGTGGCCAGGGTTAATGATATAGGCTGCTGTTTTGTGGTGGTGTCCCATATAGATCCCTTCAATGGTGGGGAGGTCACTACCTATGACAAACTGGGCAATGTCTACCTTTCATGCAGCTTCCTCTGTTCCTGGCTTTTCAAATTACAGAACCAGTCACTGATGTAGCCAGTCAGTATGCTCTCTGCCAAACACCTGAAGACGTTTGACAGAATATTCGGTGACACACGGCAGTAGAGACATTGATGAGCTTCTTTGCAATTGCATCAATGTGCTGGGCCAAGGAGAGATCTTCAGAGATGGGTATAGCAAGGACATTTATAGACACATAGAAAATAGGTGCAGGGGTAGGCCATTCGGCCTTTCGAGCCAGCACCGCCACCCAATGTGATCATGGCAGATAATCCACAATCAGGACCCCGTTCCTGCCTTCTCCCCATATCCCTTGATTTCGATAGCCCTAAGAGCTCTAACTCTCTTTTGAATGCATCCAGTGAATCGGCCTCCACTGCCTTCTGAGGCAGAAAATTCCACAAATTCACAACTCTCTGGGTGAAAACGTTTTTCCTCATCTCAGTTCTAAATGGCCTACCTCTTATTCTTAAACTGTGGCCCCTGGTTCTGGACTGCCCCAACATCGGAAACATGTTCCCTGCATCTTGAGTGTCCAATCCCTTAATAATTTTATATGTTTCTATAAGATTCCCTCTCATCCTTCTAAACTCCAGTGATATTTAGATGCTAACAGGCTTCATCACTGCCCCATCAGTGAAGATAGATTCAGTGATCCCTGGCTTTCCCTTCCTGAACTGAACAATCCGCTCCTTAAGGGTCTGTCCCACTCCGCGAGTTCAGAAAACTGTCTTAGACCTACAAGCTCGAGGGCACTCGCCTGAAAAACCTCGAGCTGGATCGACCGTCAGCGATGAAACCATGAGCTGGATCGTCCGACCGCACACACACCCTAACACATCGCAAAGGCAGGGGCCAGGGAAAGCGGGGGAGCGATGTCTGAAATTCACACCCGCTATGAACAGGAAGGTAAAAGACAGATGCACAGTGTACGGTAAGTCCTTTAGAGAGCGCGGAGGGGGGGAGGGGGAGAGAGAGTGGGAGAGAGAAAGGGAGAGAGAAGGGGAGAGAGGGGGAGAGAAGGGGAGAGAAGGTTGCGAGAAGGGGGTGGGAGAAGGAGTGGAGACACTTTTAAGAAGCCAGACAACTTATAATAAAGTTTAGCGGGCATTTAACCTACCGATCGGTTTTCCTTCGTCCTGAAAACTCCAATGAGCCAATTAAAATGCCCGGTCAGCGAAGAAGATTGCCTACGGCTGCCCTCGACTGCCTGTAACTAAATAGCGACCCCACTCCACTGCACTACGAGTTCAAAAGAACCATGCCGACCAATATTACTCGCGGAAAAATTTTCAACATGCTGAAACATTTTCCTCGACCAAACTGAGGCCGCGAGTATACGGGAACTTCCCTCGAGCATGACGGAGAGTTCCAGTGACCTCACAGGACCTCCTAGGACCACGTGTCGACCATGCTGCGAGTTTGAGTGAAGGGCAAACTCTTCTAAACTCGCAGATTAGGTCGCCGCAGTGGGACAGCCCCTTTAGTCTTGGAATCACAGCGGGAGGGTTTTTCATTTAAATATTTTAATGAGCTTGCTTGCTCCAAGTTTTTTAATTTAATTTAGACTTTGACCAGCTGTATTTTCTTGGATCTTGGGAAACCTCCCAGTTTAAGAAGGTGTGGAATGCATTGTGAAAGTGACAAGTTCTTTAACAGCACCATTTAAGAGCCAAGAGGATCAAGTATATTTCCCCAGTGTTTTTCCTCCTGATCGCAATCACAACACACATGATCAAATGGAACCCCTTTCACAATTACCACATGGAATCAAAATTTCAATGTGTTTTCCCAACAAGAATATCATTCTTTCCTCAATTACCCCTATCCAAGGCCAACTCTCAAATCTGCTCTAAAACTTACTGGAACATTGTATTTGGTGGATTCTTCATTGAATACTTTTTCCTGAATAAGTCTGAGGAAAGGTCCTGACCCAAAACGTCACCTTTCCATGTTCTCTAGGGTTGCTGCCTGACCCACTGAGTAACTCCAGCATTTTGTGACTTTCCTTGATAAACCAGCATCTGCCGTTCCTTGGTACACAAAAATGCTGGAGAAACTCAGCGGTTGCAGCAGCATCTATGGAGCGAAGGAGATAGGCAACGATTTCGGGCCGAACCCCTTCTTCAGCCATTGTTCCTCCTTTTCCCACTTGTTGGCTGTCGAACAAGTTCTCCAGCAGGACATCAATCATTATTTAAATAAGGAAACTCTCTGAGCTTTAGCAGGATTTCTTGTTGCCGAGGCCTTGGAGATTTACAGCCAATTCTCTTTGATCGACGTGCTGGAATTGTGAGGGTTTGGGGTTGGAACATCGGACTTGTTAGGTGCAGGAAGAGAAAGAAATTGACAGCAGGAATCCCAACTCTGCCTGCTTCTCATTATAAAATGAACATTTGACAGTTATAAGAAACAGTTGATGGTCAGAGCAAATGTAAATAATGTGCTGATATTTTCATTATGTTAATTCCTTATTTTGACACATATGTGTATTTTTAAGCAGTGGTTGCTGGTGGCAACTCCAGTTCATGGCAAGACAACAACATTTCTAGTTCTACCCCAGTTGTCCTTGAAACATGTTCCTTTCCTCTGTCTCCTTGCTTGGGTAGTGTTTCCCAGCTGTTAACAGCATTCCAGTGTGCGAGCCAAATTGTTTTTTTTCACACGCGAATGAGGGATAGATGTTGGCAGGATATGTGGTTTGTTGGAGAAATCATAGCCAAGTCCATTGCTGCTCTTACCTGACCCACATTCGTTTACATTATGGAATGAATCAACATAATTATGGACAGAATGAGAACTGACATACCCTTTAAAGGAACCGTGAAAAGCTGAGGACCAGGAAGGGCATTATGGTGTTTCCAAAAGGACAACTGAAGCTAACTGTGGGGCCCCCAACACCATTCCAGATGAAATCAGCTGGCATAACAGTGTGGTGAGCCGAATGCCATTATCCATACACCATGCAATTGTTGTGATCCTTGAAACCAACTATCATTCAGATAACTAGGCAATTAAAGGGTTGTTCACATGAATCAGTTTGGAAATAAACCGCAGCACATTTACTGTCAAGCGGTATAAGTAGAGTATGTCCAATTGTTCTTGACAACATAACTAGGGAAAGTTACGGTGCCCTTTATATATGGGATTAAACACATCAGGAATCATCATGCTGGGTGGAGCTACTAATTGGTAAAATGTTGTTACACTCCAGGAAAAAAAACTTCACATGTCTTTGATTTTATTACCATCACACGGCATATAAATCCATTCACTATTTGTGCTTTCCCCACAAATGGGGTTCCTGGAACATTCTGAAAATGCCAAATCTGTTACTAATTTAACAACAATGCCTTAACCAAACAGAAACATCCTTTAAATGAATCAGAAGCTAATTGCTGTTAGGAATAAGTGAAACAAACACCAAATTAAACTGCGTTGAAGAAATAGGTGGGTATTCTATTGGGATCTATGCAGTGACCCCTTTCAATAAAATGAAAACTTTAAAGAATTGCATTGTCCCCTAAAGGCAAGCTTCACTCTGGTTTAATCGTTTATTCCCTCTCCTTTTTTGTGTTACGTAGATGAGTACTTTTAAAGTTCAGCAGCAAAAACCACAGCAGTTGCGATAAAAGATTTTACTGTTGTCACAGTTATTTACAAATGCATTTGCTGATGTCAGACACTGACCTTTTTCCACTGAGTACTAGCTGAAAATATGTTCCAGGATTGGGCATTTGGAACCATTTTATAGTTAAATTGTTTCCTGGCAGCATCTGTTTACATAACAGAATCACCATGTGACGTCTAACAATGGACTGCAGTTTACTCCATGTTGTGCAACTATTGATATTTGCCCATTCTCTACAGTCTATGGCATTTGGTGCTCTTGTTGTGTCCTCCTCTACAATAGTGAGACCAAATGTAGACTGTGCTACCACTTCTCTGAATACTTGCACTGTCCGCCAGGGCCAGATGGAGTTCTCAGTTGCAAGCCACTTCAATTCCCCTTCCTATTCCCACTCTGATCATCTGTCCTCATCCTTCTCATTTGCCAGGTTGCGGCCACATGCAAACTGGAAGAACATCACCTCAAATTCTGCTTGGAAAGACAGCAACCCAATGGCATGAACATTGAATCATAGTATTTCGGGTTAACCCCACTCAGCCAGCATTTTTTTTCTCTTTCTGATGTACGCACACCGTTGTCTACATAACCACTGCAAATCTTTTTGTTGTCTTTCCGCTGACTGGTTGGCACGCATCAAAGGTTTTTCATTGTACCTCGATATGTAAATTGTACACTAACTTTCTTCATTTTCTCTTCCATAATGAAAGGTAAATATACACTTTTCATCTTTTTACAATGGCCTAAAATTTAGTTTAGTTTAGTTTAGTTTGGAGGTACAGCGCCGAAACAGGCCCTTCGGCCCACCGAGTCCGCACCGACCAGCGATCCTCACACATTAACATTATCTACACACACGAAGGATAATTTACATTTATACCAAGCCAATTAACCTACAAACCTGTACGTCTTTGGAGTGTGGGAGGAAACCAAAGATCTTGGAGAAAACACATGCAGGTCACAGGGAGAACATACAAACTCCGTAGAGACAAGCACCCATAGTCAGGATCGAACCTGGGACATGGGGCTCTGGCGTTGTAAGGCAGCAACTCTACCGCTGCGCCACGGAGCTTCCCCTATTTTGTTTCTTCATTATTTTTATAACTCTGTCTTTTCGTAACTTCACAGTCACTGCACAACATCCATGCATTAAAATGGCAATGACAGGACATCGCTCATGCTCGTCATAACAAATGACACATTAATGCATCATCCACGAGTTCCAAACCAAAACGGTAATAGTCTCAGTGGAAACTTCACAATTTCCTTGCAGTATCTAGATTTTTATGACAGCTGATAAAACATGAAGGCCACATGTTGATACCAATATCTTAGCACTCTGCTCTTAGTTTTAGGTGAAAGAGAAAAACAATAATAGCTATGGAAGTCTATTCTCCACATGAGGTACAAGATTGAGTGTCAACTAACTTAAAAGGTAAAAATTACTGCTGCTATTAATATGCTCAAGATATTTTCTTTGTCTGTCCCATAGTGGAGGGCAATGACGAGTCAAATCATTATTAAGATGATAATATTACCGTAAATTAATTTAGCATGGAGGTATTCAAATAGTTGTATTTCCTGCTTGTGAAATAACTTAGCAATGGTGGAATGGCCTAACGTAAAACATGTAGTGAAGGAATGTCCTTGCAGTTTTCCTGATCAACTGGTGAAACAGATGGAAGACCAGTGAAAACTCTGAGTAAACAGTCAAAAATCACCCAGTTGCCCCCAAAATTCTACCAGCAACAGTAATGCTTATGTCCTAAAAGCTGTTTTATACATAGGACTAGTGTGAATGTGTGATCGATGGCCAGCCTTGACTCGGTGGGCCGAAAGTTCAATTTCTATGATATGTTTTTATAATAGTTTAAAAAAATGCTTAAATAAAAACAATATCGACAATTTGGTATTCTGAATTATGGATCTGAATAGGTGTGTAGAGAGTAGGGATATGGTACTGAGATAGAGAATTTACCATGATCACATTGAATCACAAAGGCTCAAAGGTTCAAATAATGACTTGCTCTCCTCTTTATCCCTAGATATCTATTTTTCTCATTGCAACAGCCATAATCAATGACATAGAAACTTAGAAACATAGAAACATAGAAAGGTGCAGGAGTAGGCCATTCGGTCCTTCGAGCCTGCACCGCCATTCAATATGATCATGGCTGATCAATCAACTCAATATCCTGTACCTGCCTTCTCTCTTTAGCCCTTTAGCCACAAGGGCCACATCTAACTCCCTCTTAAATAAAGCCAATGAACTGGCCTCAACTGCCTTCTGTGGCAGAGAATTCCCGAGATTCACCACTCTCTGTGTAAAAAATGTTTTCCTCATCTCGGTCCTAAAAGATTTCCCCCTTATCCTTAAACTGTGACCCCTTGTTCTGGACTTCCCCAACATCGGGAACAATCTTCCTGCAGTTACATTGTGTAACTTTGTTGATGCCAAAACATGGCCACACTTGTGTACTACCAAGGTGATGTCTGCTACATGATTTTACCAGGTTGTATGCAAAACAAAGCATTTTACTGACCTATGTACGTGATAATAAAATACCATTGAATCGTTGTTACCACTGCTGGCTCCATTAACAGCTGTTACCAATATTTGTCTCCAAAATACTTAAATTGATTTTCTATACAAAGAAAGCACAGTAAATGCAAGAGAGTTTTAAATGACTGGAGTACATACTTTCTCTGCCCCTTTCTTTATTTCGAAGGAACAGAAGATGCTGCTCACGGAGCTGTCGCCCGAGCTCTTGCTGTTGCCGCTGTTTCTCCAACTTGCGTTCCTGTTCCAGAAGCTCCTGTTGGTGTTGTATGGCGAGCAAATCCTGCTGTTGCTTTCAAATGCAGAAAACAGCTTTTAGGACACAAGCATTACAGAGCAACCTATGACTTCACAAGTGCCCCCAAAGCACTAGCCAAAGGAGTGTTGAGTCTCATCCATGGCAGCTCAGTCTGAGTTGCTGGGTGGCCTGTCATCGATGGTCACCAGCCCTGGTGGGGCAAGTTTCCTTTCATCAGCTTTAGTTTGGCTTCAAGCTGAAGCACAACAAGATGATTCATCTTGGGTGAAGATGGTATAGGTGAGCTGCACCATCAGATTTTCTCTGCTGGTTTCATGCTGTGGATCATAATCATATTGGCAGCTGATGTGAACAGACCAGTGGCCCAATTTCTTTGTTTTCAAGATTAGGAACAATGTGGATGAAATTAGCATCTGAAGAAGGAACCCGGCCCAAAACTTCACCTATTCCTTTTCTCCAGAGATGCTGCCTGACCCCGCTCTGTTACGCTAGCATTTTGTGTCTATTTTGTTAGACGTACCAGGAGATGTCCAATATAACGGGTCATTGGTTTAGACTGACAAGCAAATATTACTTCAATTGTTGTTTTCAGTAAGTGGCGTGAATATTTTGTCAGATGCAAGTTTTAAAACAAGTTCAACAATTTGTTAAAGTGTCAGAACTCAATTATGTAACAATATAAATCACCTACCTTTCAACCCCCCCCCCCCCCCCCCCCCCCCACCCCCCACCATTCATCCTCAACGATGGAAATAATCCAGTTGATGAATTGCATGGGGAGTCCAACATCAGACAACAATGAGGAAATCCCCAGCAATCAGTTGTGAGGAAGGTTGGGATTGCTGTGTTTGTGCATACTCACATGGGAGACTCAAATTCTGCACTGTCATGGAAGTTTCATGCAGTTCTGCAGTTTATGTGGAAACATCAGGCCAATTATGGAAAATCACTCAAATAATATTTGAAAAAGCTTAGCATTTTTTGCAATGCTCTCATCTTGCAGTTTTAACAAGGATGCAAATAAAAACATTTGATTACAGGAAATGTCATATTTAAAATATGTATTAAGTGCATTGGAACAACATTGAGCAATTATGTTGATTTTTAATTCGAGTTTCTTCTATAATTAATAGTTGGACAGAACCACACATTTAATTTTTGTGCAAATCTTATGAGATGTGATTTTCCAACAACAAGGTATTCCTCAACCATTCAGATGAGCTCAAATATTTCCAAGGGTCTTCATTAGCCACCCCCACCCCCAACCCCCCCCCACCCCACCCCCCCCCCCCCCCACACTCCTTTATGAGTGCTTTGGCTGGGTTTGATGAACTCTGAGCTGATGTACCTTGAGGTGGTCCTCGAGCTGGACTTGGTGTTGCCGGGTGAGGCTTTCATGCTGCTTCTGGAACTCAGCGAAGAGGAGCTGTTTCTGAATCTGGTGTTGCTGCTGCAGCAGGAGTAGTTCTTGCTGCAGCTGGCTCTCCCTGGCAGCCGGATCCACAACTGGCATCGCGATCCGCAGATCGGTCCGTAGGTCTATGGGGGCCGTTGCTTGTAACACCAGTGGCAGAGGTGAGCTCACATCAACTATTCAGAGAAAAGGAACACATTCAATATAAAGTGCCAGTTTTTCTCGAGATGTTTACATTTATGTTTATCAATCACATTTTTTTTCCTAATCCACTGACCCTCACATCGTGAAAATGAAGGTGGACAATGTTGGTGCCGTTGCAAACTTGGATATCATTGTCAGAATGCAGAGGTTGAACACGTTAAACGATATGTGCTAGGTTCTAACTGTGAGGAAGTGTAAAACGATGGATAAAAAACCCTCAAAAACAAAGGAAAGGAAGACATTTGCAAAATAGAGCACCTTTCACAATTGCAGGACATCCCACAGCTCAAAGCTGGAGAAACTCAAATGAATTGTAAACAACATTATTACAGCAGCTAAATGACAGACAGAATTATCCTACAAAGAGCAATATGACCACTGTTTTAATGACAACACCCAAAAGATTAAAATTGAACACAACTCTGAAGGAAATGTTAATTAAACTTAATGGAAGCTCCAAATGGGTGAAATTGGTTGCCGATTTACAATGTACAAGTCAAAATCTACCCCTGGAATCTGTCCCCTGGATATCAAGTTTACCCAAGGCAGGACTCCATCCACATGATGCTCCATCTGCTGGCTCAACTAAGAACTGCCACCCAAACCCACAACTTTAAATGACTTATCCTGTGGTAATCATGCAGTATCCAGTAACTTACTCCCAACAATGATAATACGTTTAAAAGAAATCATAGCTGAAGTTGCAAATATTGAACAAAATACTTCTAACAATAAAGTAATATGTTTTCTTAATAACTATTAGTCTAACGACAGATGGCACAATGGGCTAAGTGATTCCTGGTGGCGGCGCGACTCGTTGCAGCGGCTCCTACAGCCTGTCTGTCTTTTTTTTTTTTTTTGTCTAGTTAAATGTAGTGTTTGGTGTTTTTTAAATACTGGTTTTTAAATGTGTATATGTGGGGGGCGGGGGGGGGGAGGGGGAAACCGTTTAAAATCTCTTCCCTGTCCGGGAGACCCGACCTTTTCCCTGTCGGGTCTCCGTTGTCGTTGGGGCCTAGCACCGTGGAGCGGCCTCCAACCTGAACGACCCGGGGGCTCGGGAGACTGCGGAACTGCGGACTATTCACCATCGTGGGGCTGGCCGGCCTCGGAACGTGGGGAGCGGTGGTGACTCGCTGCTGCGACTCGACTCCTGGGGCTCGGAGGCTCCAGCAACGCAGCCGCAGGTCCGGTGAACTGGGACATCGGGAGCTCGCGGGTCCGGGGGGAGAGAGAGACCGCTTCCCGGAGCTCCCGCAACGCGACTTCTCCAGCCCATGTCGCGGGGTTGGAACGACCCAGAGCGGGATCATACATCACCCGGCACGGCTTCGTGGCCGTGGGACATTACAGCGCCCGCCGGGGGCTCCAACTTCGAGACTTCTAGACCGGGAGCGGGGCCGTAAATCGCCCGGCACGGCCTAAAATAGCCGTGGGACTTATCATCGCCCGCCTGGGGCTTGGACATCGGGAGAGACATGGAGAGCAGGGGAGAGAAAAGACTTTTGCCTTCCATCACAGTGGGTTCACTGTGATGGATGTTTGTGTGAACTTAATTGTGTGTATGTCTGTAGGACATTGTTTTTGTTTGTATGGCTGTGGAAACAAAATTTCGTTTGAGTCTCACTGGGGCTCAAATGACAAATAAATTTGTATTGTATTGTGTTCGGCTGGCGACCGGAAGGTGGCCGGTTCGAATCCCGCTTGGAGTGCATACTGTCGTTGTGTCCTTGGGCAAGACACTTCACCCACCTTTGCCTGTGTGTGAATGTGTGTGAATGTGTGTGAGTGATTGGTGGTGGTCGGAGGGGCCGTAGGCGCAGAATGGCAGCCACGCTTCCGTCAGTCTGCCCCAGGGCAGCTGTGGCTACAGAAGTAGCTTACCACCACCGAGTGTGACTGAGGAGTGAATGAATAATGCGATGTAAAGCGCCTTGAGTATTAGAGAGACGCTATATAAATCCCATCCATTATTATTATTATTAATAGGTAGAGATTTTCCGGCAGAGATTTTCAAGAACGCGCACCACCAGTTCTTGAACAATTTAGTTTAGTTTAGTTTTGTTTATCATTTTCACATGCACTGATGGACAGTGAAAAGCTATTGTTTGCAAGCTATCCATCAAGGAAAAGATTATACCTGTTTTGTTTCTGATCCTTGGATTCAATGTCAGCACAATGAAGGCAGAATCAGAGCATAGTAATGTAGCAACAAAGCTTAGTACCCAATTATTGATTCACCACTAACACAGCAGATGCACAAAGTAAAACAAACTCCAGTACTCATTCACTGGTGGCAGATAATTAAATCATGTTGTTGTTAACACAGTTTCGGAAAAAATCAACAGATTGAAAGGCTATTATGTACCAAGGGATGCTGGTAAATCCAGAGGATTAATACTTAGAAAAACGTATGGATTAATTTTGAGATTAGGTTATATTGATTCCTAATCTTTATTAACATGCTTTATGTAGAAAGTAAGTATGAAGTGGTTTCCTGTCCATCAGATAGATTGTTAGAAGTGGTGTTGGAGCTGTGGGATATGGAGGGTCTCTGAGGTGAGAAACATTACATTTTCTTTTTAGGATTTGAAGAGAGTACTGAAGCTCTCCCTTTATCAGATTGGAAGTGCGTGGGATGTTGATGTCCATGAGCCACCCCCTGCCCCACTACAATGTCCCACTGCTGTGCATGAGAGCCAAGATATCACAAAACGGGTTTACAGTACAAACACACACACATGACAAATGTCTTTCCTTTGGTCATTCCTCCACTGTGGAGCACAAAGAAGTAGGTAGGTCACGTGGCCATTCCAGAGGATTGTAGTGGGGTATTGGTATGGTTCCCAATAGTCTTGACTTGTAAAGAAATTGCAATGGGAAGATGACTGTAGGAGGTGGGAGGGAGATGTCCTACTCTCCTTAGACTTTTCCCAAACCGGCTTCCTGATCTACAAGGATGGAGTTCGGGATGGAAAGAGCAAATGGCTGGGATTTGGCTGTCAGTCGAAAGCACCGCCAGTTCCAGACTAACTAAAAATAAAAATATTAAAATCTACCTTGACTTTGTGTGACCTTCCTGGCAAGACAGAAGTCCTGCCCATCACAATGCAAGTGAACTGGAACATGCTTCTTATCAAATGAGATGTCACAGGATGATATTTGATTTGATACTAGTGCAGCAGTGGTGGTGTAGGGGTGTGTGTTGATGACAAGGAAAGAGGAATAGAGAATAATGAATGCCAGGGATGGGGGAGGAGAGAGGAGAGACAGCAATACTGGAAAGAGAGAGAGAGCAAGAGGAAGAGACAGAGGGAAGTAAAGGTGAGAGGAAGCACTGTGGCTGTCTCACTGTTAAACTGAGTGCATTTTTGGGATGTATGATGAAGTACAACATAAATATCATCCTATTATTTATTGAGCTATACAGAGGAGCCAGGTGCTGTACAATTGGTTATGTTCAAAGCAATCCCACATGACAAAGAAAAGTACAAGATAATTTATATCGTGTTTCATCAGTAAATGGGTACCCAAGTAGCACTTTGTCATTGGGTCAGGGAAGTATCAGCATGAATCAATTTACTGCGGAGCATTGAGTTATTTTAGACAAGCTACCACCTCGGGCCGAGATAACTGGGTTAAGCTACAAAGAAGAAAAGCTACCTCAAATTCGAAAAAGAAAGTATTAGATAAATACTTCATGTTTAAAGAGGAGGAAGCAACTGTTTGCCAATTTGTTCAGTTATGTCCTGCACAAGTAATTCAATAATATATTGAGCTTTGCATCATCACAATGTGACAAACAAGGAACAAATGTTTACTGTAAACAATTGAATTTCAAGACCTGCTTAAACTCTCTCACAGTTTTAAAGCAAATTGCTTTTAAATGCTGAACATCAGATTTGTTTTATTCAGATACCTACGGAGGGCCTTTGAGAAATGCTCAGCAAGCACTTCTTGATTACCGACTATCCCAAGAGACCACAGACCACACATAATAGATAAATGAGGGCCAATCACCAACCCATTGCGTGCTCAACCTCTCTGGCAGCTTTTTATGCCTCATTCTGCCCACAATGGGGCAGTTGTCCTCTTTTAATTTGGGATCAATTTGTGGCTGCCACAGAATACACTCGGGCATGCGTTTGACTACTGATATGTCCAGATACAATATCCAGCTGGAAATCCGAGTGACAAAAATAAATAAATTACACCATGATGCTTCGTGTAGGACACAATTACATGATGTCAACTCTGTGGAACAATGTTATTTTGTTTTTCTTCATGTGCATCAAGGTGCTATTAACTTGAATGAGGGCAGCAAGATGTTATCAGGTACTGCCCACCACAATAACCCAGTGTAAATCCATGCACACATTTAGTCAATTGACGAAGGATGCAAATGTTTCCCTCCAGCCTCTTAAGTGATCTGGACATGAAAGAAAATGCAAATCTTTTGAAAGTTTTTTCTGAAGTAATATGACTAAAACTATCTGAAGGGGATTTTTTGGCAGCCAAGAGCTTTCAATCTGCTCTGTCAAAAGCACAGCATACATAATAAAAATACTTATTTTATCAATACACACAGCTTTTCCCACTGAGAGTAGGGAAGATTCAAACAAGAGGACATGACTTGAGAATTAAGGGACAGAAGTTTAGGGGTAACATGAGGGGGAACTTCTTTACTCAGAGAGTGGTAGCTGTGTGGAATGAGCTTCCAGTGGAGGTGGTGGAGGCAGGTTCGATTTTAACATTTAAAAATAAATTGGATAGGTATATGGATGGGAAAGGAATGGAGGGTTATGGTCTGAGTGCAGGTAGATGGGACTAGGGGAGAATACGTGTTCGGCACAGACTAGAAGGGCCAAGATGGCCTGTTTCCATGCTGTAATTGTTATATGGTTATATGGTTATATGGTGGTCAGGATTATTTGCTCTCCACCTCATGAATAAAATTCATTATGAATCAACAGTCAGACATACCATAATGTCAAAACTCACAGAATACACTCTGCCGTATATAAACTATGAGATAATCTTAGTTGTTACATCTCAATTGCAGATATCAATAGGGTAAAAGACGATAGAGGAAGAGAACAACAAGAACAACAAGATATCCACAAGATATCCACAAACAGTAGGCATCTGGTCATAAATCCAATTTATTAGACTGTAATCTATATTCCAGCTATCGGGACTAAATATAACAGTTTAAAGGGGGAAGAAAATCAATATTGCCGGCTAGTGCAGGGAAAGCACATGAATATTTTATCGCAGCAAGAGATGGCAATCAGCAAACTGAGCTCTGAGTGGGCAGACTATGGCCCAGAGGCTGAGTCACAATTACTCACTGTAGCATTGAAAAATTGCTTGTCCCTTGCATGTCACCAATGCCACCCACTCAAAGCACACTTGGGGCACATAACATTAAAAGTAATTTGAGTAATAAGACTGAACAACTCAGGATGGACTGTTGCCAAAATCAACAGAAGAAATTGTGAATTTGAAATCCTTTATGACACCAGTTCACATGCCTTAGCTTTATTTCTCTTCAATTTGAAAAAATAACTGTTAAAATTAAAAATCTGTACAATATGTAATAAATGTAAATTATTAAGTTCTCTATTTTAACTTTGTAAGTCAAATGCCAAAAATATTTTTTCTACTTTCTCACCAGTCCACTTTATCTCGAAGTTTGCAGCTGAGAGAACAGGTTATTCCCTGTAAAACAAAAGACAAAGTGCTGGAGTAATTCAATGGGTCAGGCACTCCCATGTCTGAAGAAGGATCCCGACCTGAAAAGTCACCAATCCATGTTCTCCAGAAATGCTGCCTGACACCCTGAGTAACTCCAATACTGTGTGTCTTCTTCTGTAAACCAATGTCTGAAGTACCTTGCATCAACAGGTTATTCCCTGTTTTTGCCTTGCTAAAATGGAACAGCAAACTGCTCTCCCTCCAATTTTGGCTCATCTTTGGAATGTGAAAGCTCGATTTTTGCCCAGTACTTCCCTACTTCATGTGGTCTTCTGATGATCAGAAAGACAGAAAGACAGATATGTATAACCACAGCACATCTCAGAGTACCTCACTCCAATAAACCTAATCACATGCATAAATTCAGAAACACATCAGGCGACTTAGACATAGCAAGCTCCACAGATAACCTTAATACCGAGCAAATAACTTGTTTCTTATGATGATGATTGAAAAATAGATATTAGCTAGAACACAAAGCATCATCCCCCTGTTCTTCAGAAAGGGGCCATCGTTTATTTTGTATCCATCCAAACAGGTACATAGAGTCTGAATTTCCAACCCTGTTAATAGATGATGAGGAAGCATTCCCTATGGACTGTGTGAGTTTGTAAGCCTCAGTATTCTGCCTAACTCTCTGCAGTGAAACAAATCTACAATATTCTGACATAATCTACCGAGGCCTGAAAGGACAAGTGCCACTTCCTCATTTACTTTTTAATATATTGCCTTTGTAGATTGTTACATCACCATAAAAATTGTGGCCTCACAGCTCTAGCGACCCAGGTTCAATCCCCACCTCCGCTCATCCACGTGTAGTTTGCACACTCTCCCCATGACTGCACGAGTTTCTTCTCACATCCCAAAGTGGTGTGGGTTGCTTGGATAATTAGCCACTGAAAACTGCCCCTAGTGTGTGAGTCAGTGGCAGAATCTGGATAAAGGTGATGAGAGTGTGGAGAGAATGCAATGGGATTAGTGTGCAAATGGGTGCCTGATGCTTGGAGCAGAGTTGGTGTGCAAAATAACCTGTTTTCATGCTGTATCTCCCTATGACTCTGTGACCTCAATGTTAATTCCAGTCTTCATGCCTGTGGAAAAATATTTTAAAAGGATGGAACAAAACTTGCACATCCCATTTGCCCATGCTCTGTAATTGGTCATCTGATTTGAAGACACTTGGTGCTGGCATCAGTAATCCAGATAAGATGATTGAGGCAGAAACTGCTAGCAGTCTTTGTGGATCAGGAGTGCTCTCCAGGCATCAGAAATAACCCCTTCATCTTCTCAAATTGCTGTTGCTAGTTTCAATGCTAGGCTTCTTTACCCCCCTTCCCTAATGTACCAATCACTGCTGATCACAGATCTTCCCTTTCCTAATTACAGTCCTTATTCCTTCCTGCCTCTGTTCATCTGTCAACCACCCTCTCCTCACCACTTATGAATGAATGCCTCCATTTCTACCACCTCAACCTTCACCACGTGCTCTGGGGTCAAGGAAAGAGCTTTCACGTTACGGCACTGTTTCCACCAATCTTTCCACCACCACCCATAAGAAGCAGATGTATGCAGATGCCGAGAAGTGTGTTCAACTCAGGCTGAACAACTTCTAATCTTGTGTGGTGGACTCGACACGAAGAACCACGTGCTCTAAGCAAAAACTTCGAATGGTTTACAAGAATGATTCCAGGAATTAGTGGGTTAGCATATGATAAGTGTTTAACAGCACTGGGCTTCTACTCATTGGAGTTTAGAAGGTTGAGGGGGAACCTCATTAAAACTTACAGAATAATGAAAGGCAAAGATAGAATGGGTGTGGAAAGGATGTTTCCACTGGTGGGAGAGTCTAGGACCAGAGGTCAAAGCCTCAGAATTAAAGAACGTTCTTTTAGAAAGGTGAGTTGGAACTTCTTTAGTCAGAGGGTAGTTAATCTGTGTAACTCATTGCCACAGAGGGCTGTGGAGGCCAAGTCAGTGGATATGTTTAAGGCAGAAATAGACAAATTTGTGATTAGAACAGGTGTCAAGGGTTATGGGGAGAAGGCAGGAAATGGGATTAGGTGGCATGATTGAATGGCGGAGTAGACTCGATGTGCCGAACAGCCTAATTCTACTCCTATAACTTGTGAAAAACATCGTCTTCTCCCAATTGTCAACTTCACACTCATGCCAGATCCTAATTGTTGAGGGATGTTGAATTATCCACCAGCAGGCCCAAGCCACTGTTATGTGAGCCCATACATCACAAATGTTGATAAATGCAAAGTGTTAATGAGGCCGTCTTTGCACTCTGCCATGTCCACTTACGCTTCACCTCTTCTTGGTAAAGTTGCTTCAGTGAACTGATGGTAGATGCCTGACTCAATTTTCAAACCAAATGGGGCTGTGCTTGGAAGGAGCAAAACTCCTGCTGCAGTGTGCTGCTGGAACAATTGGGGCTGCATTTCATGTTTAATTTATTGTTCGGTATCTGACAGCCGTTAGCAAGGCCAACATTTACTGCCCATCCAAATTGCCCCTCAACATGCCTGTGAGCATTTAAGAGTCAACTTGACTGGAGTGTCTGGAGCCCGGCTTTCCTGCAGGACATTAGTGGATCAAATGGGAACTTTACAAAAATTCAGTAGCTTTCTGTTAATCATTTGCCAATAACGGGATTTTTCAAAATTCTGATTTATAAACTGAATTTTAAATTCCACAGCTGCTGTGTTGAGATTTGAACTCGGATTTCAAGTTTATTAATACAGTAATTCAACCACTGCACCACTACTGTGATGGCTTAGCAAAACCTTTTCAGGAGATGATATTTTACCATTGAGTAATTAACTAGTCAAAATCAATCTTTTTCATTTTATAGTTCCCACTACCCTTCCCACCACCATGTTCTTCGGCTGTCAGGAACACACAGGCATTGCACGTGCCTGTCAAAGCCAGGTTAAAATCGCAAGAAAATACATGACATTTTAAAAATATAAGTGGAAGGAACAAGATATAACTATACAGTCTCTTAAATCTGTTCTGAATTTTTAGATTGAACTCCCACCAGCCACTAGTTGATGGAGTCCTACAATTAACCCATCCATAGGATCATACACCTTTATTATAGAACTATATAACCATGACAGCACAGCAAAAGGCCATTCAATCCATTAACTCAATGACTGCATTTTAGACATTAATGGATTCCCTTTCAATCCCTGTCTTTTGCCAAAGGCCCTGCAGTTTATTTTCACTCATGTGGCGATCGATTCTCTCTAAATAGCCTCATTGGTTCTGCTCCCACCACCTTGATAACAAAAATACTGAACAATCAGAATGATTGCATCCTGAATCAAATTCCACGCCCAACAAGCCAGAACTCTCTTCACTCCAATCTGCTGGGCTTTGGCTTTTATTTCCATTGGAATGGGTCTGGATTTAAATTGGTGGGATAAAAAAACTAAACATTTGCAGCAGAAAACCCCCTTTCCCACTGGTTGTGAAATGAATATGGTACAAAAATCAACTTCAAATTTTCTTTGGGATCATTTGCTCTGAGGAGAGACTAGCACACGTTTTTCTGCATGCTACCACAGCAGTTAGTATTGCTGGTACACAAAAAAGCTGGAGAAACTCAGCGGGTGCAGCAGCATCTATGGAGCGAAGGAAATAGGCAACGTTTTGGGCCGAAACGTTGACCATTTCCTTCGCTCCATAGATGCTGCTGCACCCGCTGAGTTTCTCCAGCTTTTTTGTGTACCTTCGATTTTCCAGCATCTGCAGTTCCTTCTTAAACAGTTAGTATTGCTGCCTCAGTGCTCCTGGATTGATTTTGACCTTGGGTGATTTATGTTGTAGAGTTGGCACTTTCTATTCTAGACCATGTGCATTTCCCTTTGGTGCTCTGGTTTTCTTCCATATCTCATAGATAAAATGGCAGGTTAATTGGTTGCTGTAAATTACTTCCAGCATAGGTTAAAGGCAGAAAGATTCCATGGGTGTGCATGAGTGATAATAAGTTGCAAAGGTACAGGGAAATAAGGAGGGTAGAATGGGATTGCTGGCTTGAACCTTCTAGGTGAAACTGCTTCCTCTGCTGCATTACAACGATAAAGCAAGAAAGAAAAGATTTCCCAAGGAGCTTCGCCCCCCCCTCGCCTAAAGTCTGGAGAAATAAGGTGAAATTATTAAATATGCAAATACATCATTTATAAAAAAAGCACTATACACATATCTGTTATATCATCTTGTTTCTCTTGAATAGGGTGGATAATAACCAAGATCTTAGATTACTGCGGATGAGTACTAGTTTATTTTGTAGAAGTGTATCCAATAATCACCAATTAGTGATGTTGAAGATTTCCTAAAATGTCCTTAAACCAATGTAAAAGTCATGGTTTGGGAAAAAAAAGTAACAATTGTTCTACTGTGATACTAGCTGTAGACAGATAGACAGACAGACAAGGACAGGGAAGCGATGGCATTTCAGTCTCAGTCACAGAGGCCGATGTCAGGAAATCCTTCAGAGGGGTGAACCCCCGAAAAGCACCTGGTCCTGATGGTATACCCGGTCGTGTTCTAAAAACCTGTGCGGACCAACTGGCGGGAGTTTTTACGGACATTTTCAACCTCTCACTTCTGAGGTCTGAGGTCCCCACCTGCTTTAAAAGGGCATCAATTATACCGGTGCCCAAGAAGAGTAAGGTGACATGCCTCAATGACTATCGACCAGTGGCACTAACGCCGGTGGTGATGAAGTGCTTTGAGAGGTTGATCATGGAGCAAATCAACTCCTACATCGACAAAAACCTGGACCCACTGCAGTTCGCGTACCGCCACAACAGATCAACGGTGGATGCGATCTCGCTGGCCCTCCACTCCGCACTGGACCACTTGGACAACAAAAACTCATATGTCAGGCTGTTATTCATTGATTACAGCTCGGCATTTAACACAATCATCCCCTCCAAACTGGTTACCAAACTCGCAGAACTGGGTCTCTGCGCATCCCTCTGCAACTGGATCCTTGACTTCCTCGTCCACAGACCACAGTCTGTTCGTATTGGTGGAAATGTGTCAGCCTCAATAACAATCAGCACGGGAGCACCTCAAGGCTGCGTGCTCAGCCCCCTGCTGTACTCACTCTATACCCATGACTGCGTAGCGAACCACAGTGCGAACTCCATCATCAAGTTCGCTGACGACACCACTATTGTGGGGCGTATCACTGATGGGGATGAGTCAGAGTACAGAAGAGAGATCGAGCAACTGTCCATATGGTGCCAGCGCAATAACCTGGCCCTCAACACCAGCAAAACCAAGGAACTGATTGTGGACTTTGGAAGGAGTAGGAGGGGGACCCACAGCCCCATTTATATCAACGGGTCGATGGTTGAAAGGGTCAAGAGCTTCAAATTCCTGGGCGTGCACATCTCTGAAGATCTTTCCTGGTCCGAGAACACTAATGCAATCATCAAAAAAGCACATCAGCGCCTCTACTTCCTGAGAAGATTACGGAGAGTCGGATTGTCAAGGAAGACTCTCTCTAACTTCTACAGGTGCACAGTCGAGAGCATGCTGACCGGTTGCATCGTGGCTTGGTTCGGCAATTTGAGCGCCCTGGAAAGGAAAAGACTACAAAAAGTAGTAAACACTGCCCAGTCCATCATCGGCTCTGACCTTCCTTCCATCGAGGGGATTTATCGCAGTCGCTGCCTCAAAAAGGCTGGCAGTATCATCAAAGACCCACACCATCCTGGCCACACACTCATCTCCCTGCTACCTTCAGGTAGAAGGTACAGGAGCCTGAAGACTGCAACAACCAGGTTCAGGAATAGTTACTTCCCCTCAGCCATCAGGCTATTAAACCTGGCTCGGACAAAACTCTGATTATTACCAACCACTTTCTGTTATTTGCACTATCAGTTTATTTATTCATGTGTGTATATATTTATATCATGGTATATGGACACATTTATCTGTTTTGTAGTAAATGCCTACTATTTTCTGTGTGCTTAAGCAAAGCAAGAATTTCATTGTCCTATACAGGGACACATGACAATAAACTCACTTGAACTTGAACTTGAACTTGAACTGAGGTATTTAAATGTACTTCCACAAATAATATAATGGACTTTGTTTAATCTCTGACTTCCTTCTCTTAATGATCCTCAGATCTCCACACACAGGGGTCTTTCAATGTTCTCCAACACGCGAACTACCACACGATTACAGCTCTCTGCTGTCACTTGGCAGCTGGGTCACCTCTATACACAAAGGACATCATCCATATCCACAAATTTCCCAAGGAGCTTCGCCCCTCTCGCCTAAAGTCTGGAGAAATAAGGTGAAGTTCCCCACCTGAAACGTCACCCATCAAATTCGCTCCACAGATGCTGCCTGATCTATTGTGTTCCTCCAGCACTTATTGATTGCTATAATTTACATAGTTCAATGTAAATATGGAGAGTAACCTTGTTCCCACTCGAACCAGCGAGATTCACAACTTATTCTAATTTTTCTTTCATTCTCATGGACCAGGAAAATAAATATTAAGTTAATGGGATAGAAACTAACCCAATAGTGTAATATCGTACCATTTCAAGGAGAAAAAAAATTCCACTTATATCACTTGCTCTTCCTGAATGCTTGGCATTGGTTGAGGAGTAAACATAATCAAGACACTGAGAAAATTATTCTGCACTTTTTCCAATTGTACCATGGGGATCCAATTAAATCATAATACAGCTGGAAAGGAAAATCTAAAACATCAAGTTCAGAGGAAGTTAGGGGGAGGAGAGGGGCTCAAGAGTGAAACGAACAAAGACCATTTTTCAATTAGGACCCGTTGGTCTAAAAATTGAAAAGCAGCATTAAACAGGTGTTGCAGAGTCAATCAGTTATAGCTCAGGGAGGGAGAGTCTCAGGTGGAGGGGCTCTGGTTTTGAATGTACAAGAGATTGCAGGTGCTGGAATCTTGCATAAAACAAAGTGCTGGAGTAACTCATCGGCTCAGGCAGCATCTGTGGAGGGTATGGATATGTGACATTTCAGGTTCGGACTCTCTTCAGACCCTTTCAGTTCCAAAACTGTCTATCCATTTTCTCCACATATGTTGTCTGACCTGCTGAGTATCTCCAACACTTTGTGTTTTACTTTGCTTTTGGATGTAGTGGTAGAAATCAGGCCCTCAAAGGGATGAGATTTATGATGTGCTGCTCGGGTCCTGTATAGATTATATAACAGTTTTAGAAAGGTTAGGAGATTATGCAATGAATCTGTTGTGCAGCATGTGTGGAAGATTTGTTTGTGGAGGTTATTAAGCAGCAGATTAATTGGGTTCAAGCAAAGGCTTACCAGCAGTGAAGGTATTCTGTGTGAATGGAGGTGGACAGCAGATCCTTGGGACAATGGTTATGGTCTGCATGTCTGAGTGGGAGTTGCATTAGGGGCTGGAAGTTGGTCAAGGTTGCCGCACGACCTGGTGGGGGAGGGTTGGTTGGGATGAACCCAAGGAAAGACTGTATGATAGGTAAGTGTTTTATTTATGTGTGTTTTATTTATTTGGATTTGGTTCCCAACAATGGACCACAACTAATGCTCTTTCAACCAATGATGTCAGCCTCATAAGCAATGTAAAGGCGTATGTTCGTGAGGGTGGTATGTATTTCCATAGGTCGGGCATACACAGAGCAGAATCATGAAAATGCTACCCGAGTATAGCTTGCATGCCACTGCACATTCCCAGGCCCTTTTTTGCATCAAGCACAGAGTACTTAAATGATATAGAAAGAATATCATAAACTTTATGGATGGTGTGGCAAACCCAAGACTTCCCTTTGCAGTTTATTATTGAAAAGGAACCATGTGGTGTGCAAAATATGCGACCCAACTCTTGGCGTTTGAGTGTTGTACACCTGCAAGAGTCGGGATGAAAAGAAAAACTCAGCTAATGAAATCCTACGAGCCTATCTATGGAGCGAAGGAAATAGGCAACGTTTTGAGTTGAGATCCTTCTTCAGACTGATGTGAGGGTGCGGGGGGGGGGTAAGAAAAAAGGAAAAGGCGGACAGTGGGCTGAGGGAGAGCTGGGAAGGGGAGGAGAAAGCAGGGACTAACTGAAATTGGAGGTCAATGTTCATACCGCTGGGGTGTAAACTGCCCAAGCAAAATGTGAGGTGCTGCTCCTCTAATTTACGGCGGTCCTCACTCTGGCCATGGAGGAGGCCCAGGACAGAAAGGTCGGTTTCGGAATGGGAGGGGGAGTTGAATTGCTAAGCCACTGGGAGATCAGGTTGGTTATTGCGAACCGAGCGGAGGTGTTTGGTGAAGCGATCGCCAAGCCAACGCCTGGTCTCTCCGATGTAGAGCAGCTGACACCTTGAGCAGCAGATGCAATAGATGAGGTAGGAGGAGGTGCATGTGAACCTCTGCCACACCTGGAAAGACTGCTTGGGTCCTTGAATGGAGTCAAGGGGGGATGTAAAGCAACAAGTTTAGCATTTCCTGCAGTTGCAAGGGAAAGTGCCAGGAGAGGGGGTGGTTTGGGTGGGAAGGGACGATTGACCAGGGCGTTACGGAGGGAGCGGTCTCTGTGGAAAGCCGACAGGGGAGGAGATGGGAAGATGTGGCCAGTGGTGGGATCCCATTGGTAGACAAAGCTGGAGAAAATCAGCGGGTGAGACAGCATCTATGGAGCGAAGGAAAAGGCGACGGTTTGGGTCGAGACCCTTCTTCAGACTGATGTCGGCGGGTGTGGCGTGAAAAAGAAAGGAAGAGGCGGAGACAGTAGGCTGTGGGAGAGCTGGGAATGGGAGGGGAAGGAGGGAGAAAGCAAGGACTACCTGAAATTGGAGAAGCCAATGTTCATACCGCTGGGGTGTAAACTACCCAAGCGAAATATGAGGTGCTGTTACTCGAATTTGCGGTGAGCCTCACTCTGGCCATGGAGGAGACCCAGGACAGAAAGGTCAGATTCGGAATGGGAGGGGGAGGTGAAGTGCTGAGCCACCGGGAGATCAGGTTGGTTATTGCGATCTGAGTGGAGGTGTTATGCGAAGCGATCGCCAAGCCTGTGCTTGGTCTCACCGAGGTTGATCATACACTGAATAATCCAACCACATTTTTGTTTGGAAGTGGAAAGAAATAATAGAAAATTCATTCATTGCAACATGTAAAAATAGTTGAGATACTGTATTATAATTTTGCTGCATGTCATTGTGGTATATATCATGTCTTGATTGGTGAATATGTTTAGTTTGTGACTTTATTTGAAGCAGAAATAATATGTGAATGCTTCATTGAGCATAATTCCGACTGGTAACTACGCACTTTGTCCAAGCACATTATCGCACGCGTCATGCAAGCCGTCTTAACTGACCACCTAAACTGTCATTTGGCTACTTAAAAAGCTGCCTAGGTTGACCGGCTGGAAACAGAGAAAAAAAGTCAAGTGAATGCCCTGGATATGTGTGGTTTGGGCCCATGCCAGTGCCCGTAGACACACTTTTAGTCTGGTGAAAGTGAATGGAGTTGAAGAAAGGCCACAGAGTGCTGGATAAACTCAACAGGTCAGGCAGCACCTCGGGAGAACATGGATAGAGACCCTTCTGCTTGCAGTTACTCCAGCACTTTGTGTCCTTTTGTGTATTAACCAGCTTCTGCAGTTCTTCGTTTGGAGTTGAAGAAGTTGTTCAACGTGACAAGAAGTTTAGCCATGAACAAGCAGCCTTCACAGGCATGAGGCTAATTGGAATTGAGGAAAAATAATCTCTACTGTTTAGTATCCTAGATAATGAATGAAGATTGCATTTGTTTCTATATTTATGTCGAACTCAAGTCCATCAACATAAGTGGTGGCAAGGGGTGTAAGTAAATGATTTGAGTCGCAAACCTGCATCAGGGTTGCTGCCAATCGTGTGGAGTTTGCATGTTAAGTGTCAGTGTCTTTCAGGTGCTCAGGTGTCTTCCCATATCCCAAAGACCGTAATTATTAGCATTGATTGGCCACTGAAAACTGTCCCTAGGGTGCACGATAGTCCTTTGACCTAGTGAGCCTATGTTGAACTCCAAGAGCCCAATTAAATCAATCCCACACTAACCCTTTTTCTTTACATTGTCCCCACAATAAATGCAGGCCTTATCAGCAATGCCCACACTCTGCAAATTAATCAAGAGAAACATGCTAATATTCTTGGGAATGTGGGAATTGAAAATAACTTTTCTTTATAATTACCAGAAAATCTGTTGTTTATTATTTTGACTTGTTTGAATTAACATTGTAGAAAACAACATACATCGTGTAATGCTTTCAACAGCAATTAAAGGATAATACCAGATATTATCCAAGGATAAACTTAGGCTTTATAAAACCTGATTATCTCTTGGTTGGTTGGGGATGGAGCTGGAACAGGAAGCAAAATAAAATCATTAGATCCAAATGAGAAATAAACAGGCTGCTGCCAATCATTACAGGTGCTCCATAGTTTATTCTGAAGGTGGATGTGATGAATGAATCTGCACATGCAGAAAGAATGAATCTCAACATGCAGGAACAACGACGTTAAGGCTCGCATATATTTTGTTGCACGGAGTCTATTGTGCAGCTATATGATTTAGATGCTGTTTATTTTGATTAACAAACTGATGTGATTAAAAGCAATGTAGACAAAAATGCTGGAGAAACTCAGCGGGTGCAGCAGCATCTATGGAGCGAAGGAAATAGGCAACGTTTCGGATCGAGACCCTTCTTCAGACTAAAAGATATGCTGCTTTCATTTTTTTTAAATATCTGAATTTAACAAAGATTTCAAGTGAACATGAAACATTGCAAAATGAAGGAAAGTATGTTGGCTCTTATACAAACTGGAGGAAAGTTATACTTAACAGTAAATTACAGAAATTCCCTTAGCTGACCAAATAGCAATTAGGCAGCTGTAATAACATTTTAAATGGTGCATAAGTAAGACTTCTTGTCTGATAGCTATACATATAGATTTTTCCTTGGAATGCTCCATTATTTTAAATCTACTTTCAAACTTGATAGTACTTTTAACTTCTAAGTTTATTTATTCAATTCCCATTTCCCTGATTCTTGTATGCAAGTGCATGGGTGGACACACAGATACACGTGTGCACACAGTCCGCCACCCCCACTCACACACGCGCACACACACACATATAAATTCACAAATCCATTTTATGAGTCCCCCGATCCTTCCGCAATGAACTCTTCACCAAGCAGTCTGAAAAAAAAATCACTATTTATTCCAGCGAGTTCCAACCTTGAAGGTGGTCCACACATCAGTAGGAAGCATATGATAGCTACATGATCTTTGGTTCCCAATTCCAGTCTAATGTGCTCTCAAAAGCAATTCAAATGTGAATATATTGTCAGTTTAACCAATCTTTTTTAAGCATTCTGCACACATAGGGGTAAAATAACATTGTGGTTATGAGAGAGTGCCAGTATTGTCAATCCTGGACCAGTGGGCCAAGACAAAAACATTAAATCTCACCACTGCAGGTGGTGAATAATCCCAGAATTTAGAAAGCTATTATCAGCAATGAATTGATTCCATTATTGTAAAAAAACTTTTTTGTTCACAAATATCCTTCAGGGAAGTATTTATGCCTCCTACCCAGTTTGCCCTAAATGAATGAATGACCACTTTATTGTTACATGTGACAAGTCACAGTGAAATTCGTTGCTTGCATACCCAAGGTATGCAGGCTCCCCCCTCGATTTACCTCCCCCCTCGATTCCGTCCAAGGACCCAAGCAGTTTTTCCAGGTGAGGCAGAGGTTCACCTGCACCTCCTCCAACCTCATCTATTGCATCCGCTGTTCCTGGTGTCAACTGCTCAACATCGGTGAGACCAAGCGCAGGCTTGGCAATCGCTTCACCCATCACCTCCACTCAGTTCGCAATAACCAACCTGATCTCCCAGTGGCTCAGCACTTCAACTACCCATCCCATTCCAAATCCAACCTTTCTGACCTGGGCCTCTCTCATTGCCAGAGTGAGTCCCACCGCAAGTTAGAGGAACAGCACCTCATATTTCGCTTGGGTACACCCCAGCGGTATGAACATTGACTTCTCCAATTTCAGGTAGTCCTTGCATTCTACTTCCTTCCCCTCCGCTTCCCAGCTCTCCCACAGCCTACTGTCTCCGCCTCTTCCTTTCTTTTTCCCGCCCCTCCTGACATCGGTCTGAGGAAGGGTCTCGACCCGAAACATCGCCTATTCCTTAGCTCCATAGATGCTGCCTCATCCACTGAGTTCCTCCAGCTTTTTTGTCTACCTTCGATGTTCCAGCATCTGCAGTTCTTTCTTAAACAAGGTTTGCAAATAGTCGCCAGGTAAAGGCAACTCCAAACCAATAACCTTCTGAATCACTCAACTCTGTTGCATCCTTTGAATTGTAGATTGCATTGTGTTAAATAGCTATGAATGATAGGCAGACAGCAAATGCAGTGACAATGACAAGTGAACCAGAAAAGAAAGATAAACAAAGTTCTGTCACATCACTATTATCTGGTGCATATGAGATATGGTTGTTTAAGTAAACATATTCTAGTAATCCCTCATATCTTCTGCTCTACCCTTCAAACTTTACCTGACATCCAGTTATGGTCCTGTTCATTCCAGCTTAATGCATGCACTCATCCTAATATTTACTACTTCCTAAACTTTGGTCAATGTAATTAAAAAGGTTAAAAACATACCTCAGTCTAAAATTTTATTTTCAAAATATCGCAAAATGTTTGTATTGCGTACAACCTTTATCTAACTGTTCATAGTTGGAACTGAATAACGGATCTCTATAATTCCCGATATAATCTCAGCCATGAAGTCAGCCAGAACCACAATTAGAGATGAATCCTTTGATTCAGGGAAAATAGTAAGATTAAACGAGAATTTACCAGTTTAAAGTTTGATCTGTATTTTATGAGGAGTTACAATGAGGGATTACGTGAAGAAGCCTGCCACGACGCATGCGTGTCATTCTTCAAAGCAGCGGTGTGAAATCACAGATAACTGTAATGACTAAACATAGTAAGATTAGAGAAGAGATACCAGTTAAGTATATGATCAAGGGTGGGAGTGGAGGGCACGTAATCCCTCATCGTAACTCCTCATAAAATACAGATCAAACTTCAAATTGGTAAGTTCTCGTTTAATCTTACTATTTTACTTCGGAGTCACGTGAGTGACTACGTGAAGATTTTAAAGCTGTGATTTCATGCCGTGGAAACGAGTCCATGCATCACGTCTGCCTTGATGACTGTAGGAGGAATTGTGTTAACATAATTTGGACATGAATTTGACATTGAAATCATAAAATTTATTAACACAAAATTATAACCCCTTTTTATGGGTTTAAATTAATTTACAGAACTTAAAATTGTTTCTGCAAATGTTCCAGGTTTCATTACTGGTTTGTTGTAAAATAATTGGAATGTTTTTTCCCCAGACCATCCTGCTGCCTTGAGGATTTGGTCCATTGGTACATCCAACTGTATCGCTGCCGATGTAGCTGCAGCCCTGGTGGAATGAGATTTAAAAATATTAGTATCCACCCCAGCCTGTGTTAGCACCTGTTTCAGCCATCTTGAGATGGTCTGGACCGTCACTCTTTTGTGTGGTTGCTTGTGGCTGACCAAAAAGTGCCTTCTCATTGCCTCTTAGGATTTTCGTTTTCTCCATGTATAACGACAGATGTCTTACTATACACAAACGGTCATCTGTTGGGTATGACCTAAATTGTATATTGAGGCCTGCTGATCCCTGTCTGTTCTGCTTTACTAACTCATAGATATGAAATGTAATATTTTCTGTTGAGGAAGTCATGTTGTCCAGTCTTAGTTTATGCAGTAACTGTACCCTCTGTGCCGTGACCAATGCCATTAGCATGACTGTTTTTAATGTCAGTCTGTGTAGGGACAGAGCTGTTGCTGGAGACCAATTCCTGAGCATCTTCAGAACAATACTTACATCCCATATTTGGGAGTAACTGGTTCTTGGGGGATTAGTATTAAAAATTCCCCTCATAAGTTTTGTTACCAGTGGGTGAGTCCCAACAGAGTAACGCTCTGTCCCCTGCCATGGGTAAGTCGATAGGGCACTTCTGACGCAGTTGATGGCACCGTAACTGAGCCCCTCATCATAGTGGAGGGGTGCCAGATATTCCAGAACAGACGGAATGTTCATGTCTCTATAGGTGATGTTGTTTTTATGACAGTACATCTCCCACTTCCTGATATAGACCAGATACTGTTTTTTGGTTGACTGTCTTTGGGCCGCCGAGATCATGTTCACTGTTCGGTCCGTCAGTCCCAGTTGTAGTAGAGGTGTTTTTAAACTCTACAAATTAATAAGTTCAAATGTTTATGGCATGGGTGGCTATCCCTTGTTACGGGATGTAGCAATAAATCTGGTCTATGTGGGATGGTGATACATGGTTCTAATACCATGTTTAATACCACTGGGAACCATGGTTGAGTAGGCCAATCGGGTACTACCAAAATACCAGACGCAGAGTCTTGTTGTATTTTTCTTAATACCCGACTGATGAGGCAGAAAGGAGGGAATGCGTAAATAAACAATTTCCCCCAATGCAGCGAAAATGCATCTGTCGCCGCTGCCCCAGGGTCTGGTTCCCATGAAACATAATTTGATAACAGGTGGTTAAGTCTGGATGTGAATAGATCGATATCTGGTGTTCCATATTTTGCTGTAATATCAGCAAATACTTTTTTATTCAACATCCATTCGGTGTTTTCATTAAATTTGTGTGACCTGGTGTCTGCCACTTAATTTAGTCTTCCTGGTAGGTAAGTGGCTGATATCCAAATATCTCTCTGGATACACCATTGCCAAATTGTATTAGCCAGATTGGCACATGATGTCGATTTGTTTCCACCCATGTGGTTAATGTATGCTACCACGGTGGTATTGTCTATCTGTAGTCTAACATGCTGGTGATATGACCCAGTACAATATGACTTTAGGCCATGGAATACACCCAACATTTCCAGGTAGTTTATGCCCAGTGTGAGTAAAAATTATGCCTCCTGAGCAGTCCATCTACCTCCACAGCTGGAGATGGTATTGGTGGCTCCCCACCCAAGTGCACTGGCATCAGTTTGTAGTACCATGGAAGGGTTACTGACAATGATTGGATTGGAACAAAGCCAGATGTTATCTATCCACCATTTTAGTTCCATTTTAGCTTTGATTGGTAGTTTCATAAGTCTGTCAAAGTGACCTGCATTAATTTTGAGTGCTTGTATTTTTGCTCTCTGTAAGTTTTGGTAATGTAGAGGTCCAAATTGTGTGGCTGGAAAGGCAGCCACCATTTTGCCAATTACTTTTGCTACCAATCTGATGGATGGTTTGCTGATGTCAATGAGGTTATTGCAAGCCTCTATTAAATCTCTAGCCTTTCCCTTAGGCAGAGTCACCGACATGTGAACTGAGTCAATGGTGAACCCCAAATAGTCCATAGTAGTGGAAGGCGTTAGTTTAGATTTAACTGGATGGATAATAAATCCCAGTTTTTCAAATAACTGTTTTGTGGCTGTTACAGTTTGTTTGGCCAATTC
The DNA here is from genome assembly GCF_010909765.2 of Amblyraja radiata. Lineage (NCBI taxonomy): Eukaryota > Metazoa > Chordata > Chondrichthyes > Rajiformes > Rajidae > Amblyraja > Amblyraja radiata. The sequence goes on along the minus strand of NC_045957.1, from coordinate 48,594,019 downwards.
CAAAGTTTTGCCCACAATGAGGGCATCCCATCTAAATATGCCATGACCATGTGTTTACGTTTCCGTAGAAACGCTAGGGCTGGTTTCAAAATTTTTGGTTTCAAAATTTTTGTGAACAGCCTGGGGCTGATGATAAGCCATTTGGCAGTACTTTATACTGCCAGTGTTGTCCCATCCAGTTGAATTTTAAGTAACATCTGTGGTCACCTCGTATAGGCACTGAATAGTAAGCATCTTTTAAATCGATGCTGGCCATGAAGTAACCTTTGGAAATTAATTGTTTAGCAGTAACAAAGGTTTCCATTTTGAAGTGAATATATTGTACAAATGTATTCAATTTTGTCAGATCTATGATGATGCGACAACCACCATCTTTTTTGTTTTTGGTAAATATATTGGACACGAATTCTAATGGTTCGTGTTGAGTTTTCTCAATTACACCTTTTACGTAAAGCCGCTCCAGTTCAGCTTGCGCTTTTGATTTTTCTTTATCAGAAAGCACGAACATTCGGTTTGGTATATGTTGAACTGGAGGGCTGTACTTGTGTATAAACTCTATTGTATATCCCTGGATACTGCTTAAGATGTAAGTATCGGTTGTTAACATGCTCCATGCATTCAGAAAAGAGTGTAATCTCCCCCCAACCTCCATGCTCCCTGTATTTTGTAGGGAACCAGACCCACCTACCTCCATAGTTACCAGTGGCAGGTTTACTTCTTTTTGTAGGTTCTTCGCTGCTGTTGTTGCGCTGGTGTCTGGATTTTCGGTTTGGTTGGCGTTGGAGGTCCCCGCATCTTCCAAGAAGGCCGGCCTGGGCCATGGCCTAAAAAAGACTCATGTTTTGAGTACCGGGCCTTCGAGCTTTCACCAGTTCTGCTGGTGGGTGCGTAGGGGTGCTGTCTTTGGCTGTAGTGGGTTTTTGTTGGAGTCCCTTTTATTAGTCCAATAGGTTCTCTTGTTCCTGCACCCCTTGCACACTTGTCTTTCCTTATGCGGACCCCTCTTCCAGGTCAGCCCAGAACTGACCCGCAGTGCTCCTAATGAGGTAGAAGCACTGTGCAGCCCTTCAAGAGGTACTGCTGTGGGTTTATCATAGGGCCCACAGTGACCCGACTCCATCTCCTGGAGTCTGTCACGTTGGAGCAAATGCTCCACACACCGCTCCATCCGGCTCCAGCGCTCTCGGTCGCTGGCCGCCCGCGGTTGTTCAAAGTCGGACTCCTCTGAGTCCACGACCTTGTTTGTTTTTGTGTCTAGCCTTACCGCCCGGCCGCGTGGATCTGGCCGGTGCGGAGGCGACATCAGGCACAGCTGATCCCACTATCGGTGATCCGAGTGCCGCTGGCTGCTGCTGGCTGCCCGCTGCTCCGTGGTCCTCCCTCACCAGCTTTGTCGCAGACCTTGTCTTCTTTGTTTCCCGTTGGTTTCTCCACCTGTAATCAGCATGGGAAAACACAAAAAGACCGCAGTTCTTACCTGCAGGTCCTGGTTTAAATTGTCGCTACGGGGGAACGTCGTTCCACCCCGCCTCCTGCCGTTATCGACTTGTCAAAAGTCGACGGCCCCATTCTGAATAGTCTCCTTACGGGGCTTGTGCCTTCAGCTGCTGCTGGCTCCCGCAACTTGGCAGTCCTCCCCAGCCAGCTTCACTCGCAGCACTTGTGGACACTTTGTTGTCCAGCTTCCCCCCCGTGTAAAAACAGCGCGGGGACAAAAACTACCGCAGAGTAAATCACTTACCTGCAGGTCGCGGTTTCAAACTTACCGCTGCGGGGGAACGCTCCACCCCGCCTGTCGTTTCGCAAGCGTGAAAGTGATATGACACGCATGCGTCATGGCGGGCTTCTTCACGTAGTCACTCACGTGACTCCGAAGTAAAATAAAACGTAACGCAAGGAAACAGAATCGTGCTGAGACTGGATGCAAGATTTTTTATTTTCTTCATGGTAGGCTTCAAAGCAGATAAAGTTAGTGTTAAATATATATATTTTTTAATGCAATTTACAAAAAAAGACCAATGCACAGAGCAAACCATCTGGAGAAGGCAACAACTGGAGTCCAGGTGCTACCCATAGGGCAGGCAAGCAAAAGTAAACAAATCCTCACTCCTGAACCCAGGAAGACACCAAGTAGAACTATCTATCCATCGCAAACCTAATTTAACCCAATACGCTCCATCTCCCAAATCACAGACAAGCACTTGCAAAAACAATATTTATACACAAAGGGTACATTTGAATTATACATCTTTTCCAAGGAAATACAATGCACCCTATTTGCAAAGTTTGAATGATCTTAATTGGCAAGGTAGAGGAAGGGAATTCGCCTACCAGGGAGATAGTGGCCTATTTCTTATTTTCCTGTTTGTTCTTTACATTTGAATGTCACTGGCAACTCCTGTGTTTATTATTCATCCCTAATTGAATGAACTGAGGAGGGTGTTAGGTGTCAACCATGTCCGCAGTCAGAAATAGGTCAGAGCAGGTAAGGGTTTTCATTAGATGAGTGGAAACAAGGAACTGCAGGTGCTGATTCACAAAAAAACACAAAGCGCTGGAGCAGCTCCGTGGATGAGGCAGCAGAGGTGATCATTGGAAAGAACATTGTGTAGGGAGTGAGTCAGGGAAATTTATCAAAAATTCTCTATCCTGTTCATAATGCAGTGATCTGAGGCAGTCAGATGGGATGGAAAGGAAAGACATGCTTGAAATTAGATTGAAGCTAGATTGAGATTAGATTGACCATCACACAATCAGCCTCCCTTCCACTGACTCAATCTACATTTCACACTGCCTCAGCACGGTTGACAGCATAATAAAGGACCAGTCTCACCCAGGTCACGGCCTCTTCGCCCTTCTACCCTCTCCCAACAGGCAACAGGAATGGAATATTTGGAAAATTTTACTTTATTGTCACATGTGACAAGGCACAGTGAAACTCTTTGCTTGCATATCCAAGGTATGCAAATAGCGGCCACCTACGGCACTGACAAAGTTACAAAGTACGCCGGCTCTTCCTTTTGTCCAATCGAACTTCAATCGGACTCCAATGTTATATCTTTGCACTAAATATTGTGGCCTTTATCCTTTATCTGTGTAGTGTGGACAGCTTGATTGTACTCAAGTGTGGTCTTTTATTTGACTTGATAGCAAACACGTTTCACTGTACCTCGGTACATGTGACAATAATAAACTAAACTAAGTTACACTATTTTAATTCCAGCGCTCAAAATAAATTAACTTATTGCTTCCAGGTCCTGATCTAGCACTGAGATTTGATATGCAGCAGGAAATGCATATCTCTCAGCCCTTCCCACCAGCTCAGGACAGCAAGTTTATACTGAGGTTGGCAGAATCCAATGGCTTTGAGGGGGGAGGGGGAAAATTATGTATGGGACATTTTATTTGCCCATATTCCGGTTGTCTGTTGAGCTGGAAGGCTTACAGTTACCTGCAACCAAGTCAGAATTATCAAGTCGAGTCATGTAAATCTGCAAAACACAGTTCCAAATCCACAGCATGAACCAGAACAATTGAATACTTGGGTGTCAAAGCTATAATTTAGGCAAACACAGTGTAAAGAGCAAGGGGCACATTTACAATGAAACCGGACATGGGTATCGTTTACTGATGTTTCAATTATTATCAGTTCTGTTTTTGCCAGCCAACAACGTAAATATTAAGGCCACAGTGGTTAGGGGGAACTGCTCCCTGAATCTATGATGGTTATTTCATATACCTACTCTGTTTATGAGTCAGATATTTCAACCATTCCTTTAGAGTTGGCCACAACAGAAACTTGTTCTTTTCTTTCAGCCACCATAACATCAGTTGATTTTCTCCATTCTGTATAACTCAATGATTCTATAAATCAGGGTGCAGTGGTGCTACCAAGCTACTCTTGGTGATAGTCATTGAAATTATCCTAGTTTTTGGGACTAGCTCAGGTGGGCATCTTGGTTAGATGATGAATTGGGCTAAAAAGCCTGTTTCCATGCTGTATTACTCCAAGACTATAATTATCACAACATTTAGGAAACATTTAGACAGGTACAGGGATATGATAGGTTTAGAGGGATATGGGGTAAACGCAGGCAAGTGGGACTAGTGTAGATGGGGTATGTTGGTTGGCAAGGGTACTTTGGGCTAAAGGGCATGTTTTCACACTGTATGACTCGATAAATCTACGACTCTCCTCTCCTGATTCTATCTCATTCAGAATTGTTCTGCACCATCAGAATGACTGAAGACTCCCAGTAGTCTTCTGTAGCAGCTTAGTAACCATTATTGAAGTTTGTGTACAAAGCCTGCCTAATACCTCCACTACTTGTGTAGGAAAGAACTGCAGATGCTGGTTTAAATCGAGGATAGGTACAAAATGCTAGAGTAATTCAGCGGGACAGGCAGCATCTCTGGAGAGAAGGAATGGGTGACGTTTTGGGTCGAGACCCCTCTTACTTCCACTAATTGCATGTTTATCCTTTTTGGATTACCCTCCAGAACCAGTTCCCCGCTACTAGCATTGGGCTACCACGAGAACGCTAAGGAATATCAAATGTTTAAATATCAATCTCCTATTCTGCCTGAAATGCACTTTACGATGCTCAGACTCACCAAACAGATCTATCATAAAATTAAAATATATATATCTCTGCCTTCGAGAATAATAGGGTAACCATTATTTCTACTTTGAAGACAATTGGGATTTGTGCACAGAACCAATATACTGTATGGCCAAAGACCAAGCCACCAATTTTCCTACCTCTGTAAAACAAAAGGTCCCGTCAGAGTGATATCAAAAGACTTGGCGATGGTTGTAACTGTGGATTTCAATTCAATAATGCACCACAAATCACAGGAGGTTTGGTTGTCCATTGGCTGTTTATAACGCAGGAAACATCCATAACTAGATCTTGTCAGACACGCACAATCAAAGTGAAGCCCTTGACACTGCAGCAATTCAGGATCGTCTACTGAAAATATTTCAGGGCTGTTTCATTCAATGCATCAGGCAGATTTTATGGCATGGTTCGTTGGAATAGTTGGCCATGGAGACTTGATAAATAAAGCCGTCTGAATTATTCTGATAATAGGTCCATTCCCAATTATTCTGAGTTCCCAGAAATTAGAGTCAATCCAGATTTATCTCAAGTGTGGGAGTTCCAGTGCTGGTTTGAGCGTTTTACACCCCCCTCGAGCCCATGTTGTGAGCAGTTCGAATATGGGGCTCAAGGGAGGTATAAAGTCTGCACATTCCTGCTGAAACTCCTACATTTGAGGTAAATCTAAGTTGACCCTGCTTCTCAACAGTTGCAAGCGCAGCACTGCAGGACCAAGCCAAATTACAACACAATTAAAATGCACAGAAACAATTAAAAGGCAAAAAAAGGCAAAGGAAACATGGAAAAAGTATGTTCAGTTGATATTTGTATTAACCAGAGAGTGAATATAAGCTGTGATAAATATTGCACCAATTTGACATATCAGTGAATAATAAATATGTTGTGAGGACCACAGCATTCATACAGCTTAGGCAAAATGCATGCATTTATTTATTTACTTCTACTGTTCGTCCAATATTCAGATTTTTTGGGCAACTTCTTCAATGCCTGTTTTTAAATTTCTCTCAGCTAATGAATTCCAACAATTATTTTTATTCAACGAGTATGACATAAAATAGGGCTTGTGTTGTTATCTGAAGAAGCCTGAATTCATGTCTGAAGAAAGGTCCCGACCTGAAACGTCACCTATCCATTTTCTCAAGACTTGCAGCCTGACCCACTGAGTTACTACAGCATTTTGTGTCTATCTTTTGTAGGAACCAGCATCTGCAGTTCCTTTTTATTATTGGTTTTCTTATCCTTCTCCCTATCATGTGTTCGGTATAGATTTAGCCTGTATAAAATAGAATATTCTGTCTGGTACAATCTTTGGAGCTGGCTCATTCCTGGCCCAATTGTCCATGTGAAAGACTCTTCAAGGTTCTGATCTTCTTATAGATGAAGGAGAGTTGTAAATGCTTTGAATGGCACCACACCAACTAATCTGCACCTAGTCCTAATGAAAGCCCAGTATAAGACCATCCAATAATATCCATGCAAGTCCTGGGCCAATGTAAAAGGATAAATAGTCTCATTATGGATTCTTAAAATTGTTCCAAATATTACCTAAGACTATGGGTCAGGCCAATTGCTCCTATTATTTTCAGGGTTCGTTATAGAAAGAATCCTGATGATATTAAAATACATGAATTGGAAATCTACAAAATAACAAGGCACTGACACTGGCACTTACAGCTGAATTTCTCAGCAGAAGCCTGATGCGAGTTCACCCTCCTCAGCCTATCGCCTAATCTGCACCAATGCATATTCTGAATTTCCACAGACTTCCTGGATCTCAGGTCTGAGCTGAGGGTAAACCTGGCAAATATATTGTAATGTGTTACAAACCTGTGAAAAGCAGCAGCTGGGAGAATGAAATGTACAATGTCAAAAATGTTCACAAGCATTCAATAACAATGCTGGCTTTGGCAGCCAGTGAGCTGGGTACTTGGATATGTGCTCCTACCCTGTGGTGGGCCATGGGAGCTGAGCTTCCAATGGAAGAATGCAGCAAGACCCATGCTGAAAGAGGGAGCGTTGCCCAAGAGCAGGTCATACTGGCAATCTCCAGACAGTGAAAACCCTGTCACAATATCTGCAGTGACATGGAAGACACTAGATTTTACAGTGAATTTCCACATACTTGTGCAGTTTCTTGAGGGCAGGAATGGACCATGCAGTCATCTTCAATAGCATTTCCAAGACTTTCTGCCAGAAACGAAAGTAAAGAATGAAGATGCTGATCCCTATTTGGATAAATGGCAATGTTTAAATAACAGTGGGGATATATCATCCCACCTTTTTCCCCTCCGTAATGCAAGTGCAATGCTGAACATTCCTGGCTGTCAGTGTTGCTAAGACTGGGAAGAAGGACTATAAATATTAAAGACTTGTTGGCACAATGAATGAATAACTGCATACACTCAAACAAACAAAAAAAATCACCTTCCAGCCCAGGCAATTTCAATGCTGCTGTAAGAATCACAGCAACCACCTCCTCACCTCGCCAGAGCAGTGAGGCATTGTAAGCTCCACAGAACATAGCACAAACATTTTAATAACCCTGATGTTTGAAAATCTACCAAAACCTGGGAGCAGTGGAGTGGATGGATGAAAACACAAGCCTGGAAGATGCAAAACCACCATCCTACTCTCAAATTCTTGAGGAAAGTGATTGAGTTTTTTTTATTACCCAATGCATCTGCATAGGGTGATTAAAGTGGAAAAGTCAGGAGGCAGATAATAATACATTTTGTAGACCAATAATTATGTCAAAAAACGTGGCAGCTGACAAACGTAATAACAAATGAGCAATTCCCTGACGTATGAACATCTGAAAATGTCAGAACAATAAAAGCCATCTCTCATTGCCAGATCCAACTGAACCATAATCCCCTACATCCTCCCCCGCCAACTAGCAACAACAAAACTCCCAGGAGAGGCAAGAAGGAAACAGATCGACAAAACAACCCAGTCCAATTTGGGAAGAAAAGAATTGTGGAAGCTCCTCTCTAATTCTCAAGGCGAGGCAAATAAAAATCTGTCAAAGCTGGATTTGGATGACTATCAAATTATGTTGCACAGTAAATAAAATGTTGGAGTTACAGACACGTTGCCATGGGGACTGCAGTACAATGGCTTAAAGGGGAGGATTGGGAATTTAGGGAAGAATATTTCTGGCTTGAAGGCTTACAGGAAAGAATAGAAAGGAGAGAAAAGTAGGGGGGTGTATCAACCTTAGAAGCCATTATAAAACTGAGGGGGATAATAAAGATGAGGTTCTTCCTGATTGATTGAATTACGGAACATTAGGGAGCCATTATGATATGGAGCATAAGTTATAGTGCAACAAATAATGTGAAGGAAGGGGGACCAAAATTGCTGGCAAATTACACAAAGAATTAGGAATTATAGAGCGGTAATAATAAGTAACTTTAATTACATAGCATATACAGCACAGTATCAGGATAAAGTAGTTCATGACAACATTTATGCTCCTCACAAGCAATCCCCTCAATCTTCGACATTTGACTCAATTAGCATAACTTGCTGTTCCTCTCTCCCCACAACGATTACCTAGCTTCCCCCTAGAAAACACCTCTATCGATTCAAGTCAACCGCTCTCTATGGCAACAGATACAGTGTAAATGCAGTTATGTCACTGGATTAGTTCTCTAGATGGTTGAACTAATGATCTGGTGATGAACGCAAGTCTCAGCATGCCAGTTACAGAATATAAAATTGGTCAATTACATAAATCTTTGCATCAGGAATAGCTGCAAAACTACTCAATTGCTATAGGAACCCATCTGGTTACTAAACTAATTTATGGAATGAAATCTGTCAACCTTCCTCAGCTTGACATATATGTAACTCCGGACCCACAGATCTACACTTACTCTCTGAAATTCCATCCTTCCAATAGGCATTTGTATTTGTAATAACATATTGCCCTGCACTGCATCGTTTGGTAAAATGTATTCGGTTCTGCAGAGGGTTGAGTAAAATAGTCCCCTATTTAATATACAAAGATTAAGATAAAGATGTTCAAAATCATTCATTGCATTGATAATATGAATAAGGAGGACCTATCTCTAATAATAGAATGATTGCCTAAAATGATTTTTAAACACAGTAAGTTATGAACAAGAAATTGCTTGGTGAATGTGTGGTGGAAGCAGTTTCAATTAAAACTTTCAAAAGAAACTGAAGAGAAAAATGTATCTCTGCAAAGTTATGGAGAGAGCACAGAGGACTGGGACGGACTGGGAACTCTAAGAACCAGCAAAGGCAATGATGGACTAAATGGCCTCTGACTCTGCTGTCACATCGTATGTTTCAATAATGATTCAAAATGTGTTCCACAAGTCAATGATATCCATGAATCACCTTGTCCAAAACATTACAGGTTGCAATGTGCATTGGAACAGCATCCAATTAACTTTTCACTCTGTGAAGTAACTGAGAATATTTTCTGTTGATAAATCTAATGTTTTTGTACAAAACACATTTTCAAAAGCGAATTGAAAATATATTGGACAAGGAAAACAATGTTGCACTATGCCAAAAGAATAATAAGTACAAGGTAAGAACACAAGAACTGCAATATTATCTATTGCATACTGATTAACAGTCTTTGACCTGAATTGTCAACTCTGTTTCTCTTTACATCAGTGCTGTCTGACCTGTTGAGTAGTTCTGTTCTATTTCAGATTTCTATCAATGTTTCTGATTTTCACTGTTCTGTGTTACCTTTCTTTAACAATCATTAATTAATCTTTACATCAACATTACTTTCTTGCCAATACCTACATTTCCAGTGACAGAATAATTGTCAAAAACAAAGGCTCATGATTTTTAAGTATATGTTTATATATACTCAAGTTATAATCTAAAGATGACTGTGAACCACCAACCTCCCCCCACCCCAAAAAACCCGGTAAAAGCCGATGGATATAAACATAATCAACATCATAATAATATATTTCTTAGATAATAATCCCTGTTTGAAATATTCAATTCAAATGTCATTAAGATTCTCATTGTAAGAAAACATCCCTGTTTCGTTAACCAATTTTCCTTTTCGTTTAATTAAAACAAAATGTAAAACTTTAAAAAAAGAGACAGAATGGAAAGGAAATAATTACCAGTATATGAAACCCAGTTTTAAATATGTAGAAACATATTACATAAGAGTTAGTACTTTTACCACTTCATTGTCTTAATTAAAATGCTTTTAAATGACAATGTAGTAAAATTCTCTATTATTTATCTATTACACGGACACAATTATATTTAAAAGCCAAAGGGAATAAGGAAACATGTAACATGCAATCACTATTTGGCACCGTTGGACTACAGGCTTTTATCAGTATGGGTATTAAACTAATTATATAAGAAAATATTACAATAATGACAACAGGCAAGTTTTTTTCTTTTGCTGTATTCTGACTGCAAGGGTATGGTAACAAACAACAATAAGATGTGTTTACTCTTTGTTTATAATAACTTAAATTGAACCATTTATCACATGGAATTATTGAGAGAAAAATAAATGGAGCTCCACTGCCATGTCTGATTCATTTTCATATGTTATGGTTGCATGGTGCACATTCACAGTGACATTTGACCCACTGGCAGGCAGGTACATTGGAACTGCCAGCACCCAGCTTTTATGGTCAGAATATGGTTAGATGGCTGGAGTGGTTTGCTATTGAATGGCCAGCCATCTTGCACATGGGAGGACAGTCCCTCATGATGCTGCAGACAGGTGGAACTTCCAAGCCTCTGCATTAGCGGTTGACCCACCACCCGCATTCAGAATCCAGCTTCACTTGGATTTAATATTACAGCTGGACTGCTGAGTGTCAGGAGCCCTTAAGAACACAGACTATAGAACACAGAACAGTACAGTCCAAGAACAGGCCCTTTGGTGCACGATGTTTGTGCCAAACATGAAAACAAATTAAATTAATCCCTTGTGTCCTCACATGATCCACATCCTTTCATCCCTGCATATCTATAGCCCTTTTAAATTCCATTATCATATCTGTTTCCACCACCACCCATGGCAGTGTGTTTCAGGTATAAACTACTGACTGTGTAAAATTTTTGCTTTGTGCAGCTCCTTTACATTTTCCCCTCTCAATTTACAGCTATGCCATCTAGTATGACATTTCTACCTCAGGAAAAATATACCGACTATCGTCCCTATCTATGGCTATCATAATTTTATAAACTTCAATTAGGTCACCCCTCAGCTCCAATGCTCCAGAGAAAATAATCCAAGTTTGTCAATTATAACTAACACTCATTAATCCAGGTAATTAATTCATTAATCCAGGTCATTAATCCAGCATTCCAGTAAACCTCTTCTGCACCCTCTGCAAAGCCTCCACATCATTCATGTAATGAGGCAAATGGGACTGCAAACAATGCTCAAATGGGTCTAACCAAAGTCTTATGAAGCTGCAACACGCGTTCCTGATATTCAATACCCCTACTGGTGCATGCATGCATACAATATGCCTTCTTCACCAATGCATCTATTTTCAGTGAACTATGGACCTGGACCCCAAGATCCCTTTAAGGATCCTGACTGTTGTTTAGTATAATCTCTCAAAGTGAAACACCTCACACTTGCCCTGATTAAATATAGTTATTTTGGAAGTGGACTGATTTTTAGAATGAATGTCTGGTCAAATAGGGAAAGACTTTAACATGATGGAGTTATACCAAATGGAGTTTACAAAATGCGAGGAGAAACATGCAAAATAGGCAATAGTGTTGTCAATGAAGATAGTTATCAAGAATTAGAGTGAGATTTTGATTATCGAAGCAAGTGGGTCAGGGACTGACAAATGGATATCAAGTTAAATAAATGTAAGGTTGTTGCATTTTAGCAATATACAAGGGCACGGCCTCAGTGAACAGTAGAGTATTTGGGAAGGTACACAAAAAAGCTGGCGAAACTCAGCGGGTGCAGCAGCATCTATGGAGCGAAGGAAATAGGCGACGTTTCGGGCCAAAACCCTTCTTCAGAGTATTTGGGAATATTGATGAGCAGAGGCATCAGGAGAACAAGTACATGGGTTTGTTAAAGTGGCGTCACAGGTCAATAGGATGTTGAAGAAGTTTTTGGAATTGGCCTTCATCAGCCAGGGAAATGAACATAACAATTGGGACATTATGTTGCAATTGGACAAAACGTTGGTGAGGCCACACCGGGAGTATTGTGTTCAGTTTTGGTTACCCTGCTATAGGAAAGATGCGATTAAGTTAGAAAAAGTGCAGAGAAAATTATCAAGGATGTTGCAAGGACTGAGCTGTGGGGAGAGGTGGGCAGGTTAGACCTTATTCCTTGGAGCACTGGGGGGCTGAGGGATGATCTTAAACCCAGTATAAAATCACAAGGTGACTAATACAGAGTATACAGAGTACATCTGAATGTCTTTTTGCCGGGGTAGGGGAATCAAGATCTCAAGGTCAGAGGTTTAAGATGAGGGGAAAGATTTGATAGAAACCTAAGGGGAAGCTTTTCGTTTACACACAGAAAGTGGTGGGTATATGGATCGAGTTACCAGAGGAGGTAATTGAGGCAGGTACAATAACAACATGTAAAAGACATTTGGACAGGCACATGGATAGGAAAGGATTAAAAAGAAATGGATCACGTGCGGGTGGTGGGACGAGCTGGGACTAGATGGGGACCATGTGGGATTAGGTGGGGCACCTTAGATGGCATGGATGAGTTGGGTTTATGGGCATGTTTAAAACTCCATGACTCTAAGGTACAAGCGGAATAGACATTCCTCTTGTCTATTCCTCTTTCTCGACTTTCTGCCAACTGTTGCCTCGACTTTGCCCCAACTGTTTCCTCAAGTTGGAGAGTCAAAAACCAAAGGCCTCAAACGTCCATATAACTGAACAAGTCTAAAGAGAACACTAACCATGATGTTACACAGGAGCAACCTACCCCCCCCCCCCCACCCCCCCCCCCCCACCCCCCCCACCTCCCCCCCCCCCCCCCCCACTTCACATGCACCCAGTGAAATGTCAGATTATTTATTTCCCCCACTTCCATCACTGTAATGGAATGAGCATTACACATTTTTTCTAATCAACAAGGCACCAAATCCAGTTTAGGGGCATAGAGAGCAATGATAACTAGTGCTCAAAGGTTAAAAGTATCAAGCCCTTAACCTGAGTTGGTGTGACGGTTACGTGAGCAGAAATAGAGAACTGAGTGTGGGCGTAGTTGACTTTAAAAGAATCAAGGCGATGTAGGTACGTGCAAGAACACGGATGAGGAGAAGTGTTAACTAGGTTCTTAGGTTCTTATCAAATAGCAAAACAGGTCATGTGTGTGTTTGAATTAATATTTTCCATTCATTGTCCTTACACAATGGATTTGATGGCTGAAAGACTTGTTTGTACTTATGTTTTGTATGCTTTCTTCATATGCTGATAGTTCTATTTCATCTCCCATCCCCATTTTCTACCTGAGGAACAGCAGAATTTGAAATGCACATTTGAAGGTAGGAACAAAGATAACAAAGATTGACCTATGATCCAAACAAGCAAACATTTTGTACTTCAAAAAGAATGCAACTGTAGTCCTTAATTTAGTAAATGGTAACAACATCTGAAAGGATAGTTATTTATATTGAAACCACAGCGAAAGGAAACCACACAGTCAAGCTCAAAGTTATCAAAAACTAAACTGAAAAACTATGAGGCTAATATTAAACCATGAGTTTAGATAATCTAATCATAGTTTAATCTGACTTAAGTGCATTTATAGGTACTAAAAAAATAACTAAGCAATCTCATTAAGTTACACTGAAGATAGAATTAGGCTGCAACTCATTGCGAGGTTTAGATCAAAAATAAAATATGATTCACATGCAAACACTGCTGGAAAATACCTTCTAGATTAACAGTTTGATAATGATTTTTTTTTAATTGTCTGATCTTCAAACATTCAAAATGCAGATGACTAAATCATGATTAAATTTGCACCTAAACAGCATGATAAATGATTTGAATTGATTATATTGCTGTGGATTCCCAATCGCATACACAATCCTCGTGGGGAACATTAAACATTTATAATATAGACAGTTATTTTAATCAAATTATCAATATTAATCACAGTTTTGTTTATAATCAAAATCATTCTGGATATTCTGAATTTGGATCATGAACCCCTGTTGAGCCGTGCACATAGGGCTCTAAGACGGGCCCCTGGGATAGGTTCATCGCCCAGACAAATGATTGTAAAAGTGGCCTTTGACCATGTCTTCGAAGAAATGATGAAGATAATAATAAAAAAGAGAAACCTGAAATACGAGGGAGACAACATCAGTATTTTTAGAGACTACCCAGCAGAAGTGGCCAAGAAAAGATCACTATTTAAAGAAACAAAAGGTATCCTGAGGAATTTACAGAATACTAAGGATCTGAGATATGGCTTGATGTACCCAGCAACACTGAGAGTAACTTATGATGACAAGGAATATCGTTTCGTTAAGCATACTGAAGCATTGAAATTCGCCCGAGGCATACAGCAGAAGCCAGAAGATGAAGAGAGAGAAGACGCGGAGGAAGAACCCGAGGGAGAAGGAGAGGACTGAACTTTTATCATCGACCTGTGGTTATGAAATACTCACTTAGAAGGAAGTGGAATAATGGACATTTAGTTGTAGTTCTGTATTAATTATTAGAAAATATTTAATTATTCCATGATAATAGTATTACATATTATAGTATTAAATACAATTGATATTAGTAATTAGCAAATAGTAATATGAATAATAGAAATAATTACTAAGTACTAAGTATATAAAGTTAGTACCCCACCCCAATATATATAGCATTTGAGATAGGAGCTGGTATAATTAACATCTTTTTTTTTAATTAAAAAAACGGAAGTCTTTAGATTAATGGCCACGTTAGTGTGGCTTTCACCTTCACATACTACACACTATACAAGTGTAGTTTCTTTTTTTTCTGAGCACCCTATTAACACCCTTTACTTTTTTTTTATTATTGATATTTCTTATTGTTTTTGTTTTTTATTGATCTTATATTATATATTATTTGAATGTAGATGTGAAGGATATTGTGTATTTAGTTTAAGAAGACATAGATGCGGATTAAGGTGGATAGAAATTCTCATTGGATTGATGTCCGGGTGCAACGGGGAGCTGGGGGAGTCAAGAAGGCTACTCCAAAAAAAGCCACCCTAATAGTAAAATGCATGATATAAAGGTGAAGACTGGGAGTGATGGAGTAACCTTCTGCAGTTGGAATGTAAAAGGAATTAATGAACCAATTAAAAGGGGAAAGGTGTTAGCTCAGTTGAACAGATTGAAGACAGATGTCATTTTCCTTCAAGAGACTCATCTTAAAAAAGATGCTCAACATAGATTAACAGCTAAATGGATTTCTAAGGTGTATCATTCTACATTTATTCATAAATCTAGAGGAGTTGCAATAATTATTCGCAAAGGTATACCTTTCATACAAAGTTCTATTATAGAGGATAAAGAAGGCAGATATGTAATAATTACAGGGGAATTATATTCAAAAAAGGTAATTTTAATGAATATATATGCCCCTAATTTTGATAATCCATTATTTTTTAAGAAAATATTTAATAATATTCCTATATCCACTCAACACAATTTAATAATTGGAGGTGATTTAAATTGTACTTTAGATAACTATCTAGATAGATCATCTGCAAAAAGGAAAGCTGCCTCGAAATCAAGTAAATTCATAAATGCTTTTATCAATACATCTAATATTAAAGACATCTGGAGGTTAGATAATCCATCCGGACGAGAATATTCTTTTTTCTCGCCCGTATATGGAACCTATTCGAGGATAGATTATTTTTTAATAGATTCTAAATTACTTCCTTTTACGTATGATGCAAAATATCATAATATTATCATCTCGGATCATGCGCCATTAACATTTAAGATAAAATTAAAAGATATATCTAATAAAACTACTACCTGGAGATTTAACCCTCAGATATTAAAGGACAATGACTGTTGTAAATATGTGATGGATCAGATTAAATTATTTTTTGAAACTAATGATAATCCTGAAACTTCTCCATCACTATTTTGGGACACATTTAAGGCATTCATGCGTGGCGCAATAATATCCGCACAAGCACATCTCAATAAAGAAAATCGAAAAATAGAACAAAATTTAGAAAATGAGATAAAACGTCTAGATAATGAAAATATAAAACAGCCTTCCAAAGAGTTAAGTAATAAAATTGCATCAGTAAAATATAGATTAAATAAAATATATTCTAATCAAGTGATTAAACTTTTTCAACAAACTAAGCAAGTGTATTTTGAATTTGGAGATAAGCCACAAAAATTACTAGCACGACAGCTTAAAAAATTAGAAGATGAGAAGATGATACACGGAATTAGATCTGAGTATGGAAATATATTAATTACTCCAAAAGATATTAATGATAGATTTTTACAATATTATAAAAATCTTTATTCGTCAAAACTAACAGGACAAACAGATAGTATGGAAATATTTTTACAAGAATGTCAAATCAATAGCTTAGATCAGGAAGGTAGAGAATTGTTAAATGCTGAAATAACAGTAAAAGACATTATAGAATCAATTAGTTCGCTAAAGAACGGAAAAGCAGCGGGCCCAGATGGCCTGAGTGCAGAATTTTATTAAAAATTTCAAGATCTGATTTCTCCAAGATTACAAATAATGTATAGATATGCATATGACCAAGGAAAATTACCAGAATCTCTAAATGAATCCACAATTACACTCATCCCTAAAGTAGATAAGGATTTGGAAGATCCTGGATCATATAGAGCGATTGCCCTTTTAAATACAGACCAAAAAATATTAACTAAGGTCTTATCTAGGAGATTAAGTTTAGTGATCTCTAAATTAATACATTATGATCAAACAGGTTTTATCCCAAAACGTTACTCATCCCATAATCTCAGACGTTTGTTTAATATTATATATTCAAAAAGAATACGAGATACGGAACTAGCGGTTATATCACTAGATGCAGAAAAAGCGTTTGATCAGGTGGAATGGATGTATTTATTTAATATAATGGAAAAGTTTCAATTGGGGGATAGATTTTGTAAATGGGTAAGAATTTTATACTCGAATCCTATGGCAAGAATTTTGACTAACCAAATTTTATCAGCCAAATTCAAACTCTCTAGGGGATGCAGACAGGGATGTCCGTTATCACCCTTATTGTTCGCATTGGTGATAGAACCATTGGCGGAAAAAATTAGATCTGAACCTGAAATATATTGCTATAATACTGATACAACAATTAATAAAATTTCTTTATATGCAGATGATGTTTTGATTTATATTACAAAACCGGAAATTAGTATTCCCAACCTGCTAAACATTATAACTAAGTTTGGTGCATTTTCTGGGTATAGGATTAATTGGGATAAAAGCGAGATGATGCCAATAACAGGAATAAATCTAAATACATTACAACAATACCCATTAAAAGTAGTTACAGACAAACTTAAATATTTAGGGATTAACGTAACTAAAACTCATAACTCATTAATAAAATCCAACTATCCTCAACTATTAGATAAACTTAGAAAAAATATTTTATATTGGAAAACACTTCCTATATCCATGATTGGTAGAATAAGTGCCATAAAGATGGTATTTCTACCACAGTTGTTATATTTGTTTCAGGCTATTCCTTTTTTTCTTCCGAAAACTTTTTTAAAAAAAATTGATAATATTGTCAATAGTTTTATTTGGGATTATAAAAATCACAGAATAAATAAAAAACATCTATGCAAAGCTAAGATAAATGGAGGATTAGCACTTCCAAACTTTTTATATTATTTTTGGGCTGTTCAGATTAAGAATATGAATTTCTGGTGGGTAAATATGGATCATGAACCGACATGGTTAAATATAGAAAAGGAAGACTGTCTACCTTTCAATGTAGGTTCGATAATTTTTGCACCAACGGAAGTACAAAAAAAATATTATAAAGACAACCTAATAATATATAATAATAGACGTATTTGGAAACAAATAGTTAAGACTCTACATTTGGATAATCTCTCATTTAGATTACCAATTACGAATAATCCATCGTTTAAACCTGCTATATTAGATGGGGGGTTTAAACAATGGGATGATTTAGGAATTACAAGGATAGAACACCTTTATAGAAAAGGAAAATTTCTTTTATTCCAGGAGTTACAAGATATTTATGGATTGTCTCCACAACATTTGTTTAGGTATTTACAAATTAGAGATTATATTAAATCCAATACACAAGATTATAAAAATAAAGAAGCAGGATTGTTAGACGAACTGTTTAATTTATATCCAAATACAGAAAAATTAATAGCCTATATATATAACATCATTTTGGATAAGGAGAATCCAATAACGGAAATATATCGTCAAGCATGGGAAAATGAAATGGGATTGGCTATAACAAAAGAAAACTGGGAAGAAAGTCTACAACGAATACACCGGTGTTCATTAAACGCCAGACATATACTGATACAATTTAAAGTATTATATAGGTTACATTATTCGAAAACTAAATTAAATAGTATTTTTCCGAATCTCTCCGCTATTTGTGATAAGTGCAAGAAAGCAGAGGCAAATTTAATACATAGTTTCGTTACATGTCCTAAATTGAATTATTACTGGACAGAAATTTTTAAAGTTATTTCTGAAGTCATCAAAGTTAAATTGGACCCTAACCCAAAGCTAATAATATTTGGAATTCCGGATTTACATCTATCACTTACAGTAAATCAAAGAAATTTCTTTGATTACTGTTTGATAATTGGGAAAAAAATCATATTGAAATTTTGGAAGGGAACATTATCCCCCACAACCAAAATGTGGGCAACAGAGATGATGGAGACGTTACATCTGGAAAGAATTAGATTTGTCCTATTGGACAAGTATAATTCTTTTGAACAGATATGGTCTCCATATATACAGTATTTAGAGAAGCAGCTGTTCTTGGCAACACAGCTCGGCGTGCACCCTGCGGGATTTGGTGAGAATAATTCATTTTTATATTGGAATTAACATATATGTCTTTATTGATACTATCACTTGTAGTAGTGTTATTAATAATACATATTGTGGTTTCTCAAATTTTTTTATTTTTTTATTTATTTTTTTTTTTTTTTTTAGTTTCTCTTTTCTTTCTTATATATAATCAAATTATTATTTAATCACTCTCTTAATGATTTATAACTGTTCTATTCTTTCTCTATCATTATTTCTAAAAAAAATAGTAGATAAGTATTACTAGTGTTTTACTTAATGCAAATTGAATTAATTTGATATAAAGTTGTTTGAAGCATTGTAATTGATTACCTTTAATAAAAAAATATATTAAAAATAAAATAAAATAAAAAAATTTAAAAAAATCATTCATTCGTCAACATTGGCTCCATTACACAGCAATAAAACAATAACACAGTAAAAAAAACGTAATAAAAGATTCCCATAAAATCTGAAATTATATAATAAAGATGATTCTAAATAACGCCTCAAATGATTTTTATTTTCATTTCTTTGAGGGATTTAGATGACGTTAAGGTGCAAGTTTCTATGAGAATAATGCCATGCAATTGTCCCACCTTTTATTTATTTTCTTTTTATTGTATGGCTTAAGCCCAATTTACTCACACTTACATATATCCCATTATTATAAACACATTAAAAATAACCCCAGCCTCACAAATCCCTTTTGATGGTTTGCATATTCATTGAGTGAGTCAGAATAGAAATGTAATGAAACAAGTATAATTTGTGGATGTAATGGGATTTATGGGCTAAAGACATTTCCTTATTGGTGCTCCTTTCAAGTTTGAAGACAAACTTTACATAAAAGTTCACAGAGTTTATAAAATGTGCTCTAGTTTTATTTATTAGATGAGGGAATTAAATGTAACATCTCTAAGTTTGTGGATGACACAAAGCTGCGTGGCAGTGTGAGCTGCGAGGAGGATGCTATGAGGCTGCAGGGTGACTTGGATAGGTTGGGTGAGTGGACAGAAGCATGGCTGATGCAGTATAATGTGGATAAATGTGAGGTTATCCACTTTGGAAGGACATTATTGCTATTGAGGGAGTGCAGCGTAGGTTCACCAGGTTAATTCCCAGGATGGCGGGACTGACATATGATGAAAGAATGGGTCAACTGGGCTTGTATTAACTGGAATTGAGAAGGATGAGATGGGATCTTATAGAAACATATAAAATTCCTAGAGGATTGGACAGGATAGATGCAGGACAAATATTCCCGATGTTGGGGGAGTCCAGAACCAAGGGTCACTGTTTAAGAGTAAAGTGGTAGGCCATTTAGGTCTGAGATGGAGAAAAAACTTTTTCACCGAGAGAGTTATGAATCTGTGGAATTCTCTGCCACAGAAGGCAGTGGAGGCCAATTCACTGGATATTTTCAAGAGAGAGTTAGATTTAACTGTTTGGGCTAAGGGAATCAAGCGATATGGGGAAAAAGCAGGAACGGGGTCCTGATTTTGGATGATCAGCCATGATCATATTGAATGGCGGTGCTGACTCGAAGGGCCGAATGGCTTACTCCTGCACTTATTTTCTATGTTTGTATGTAATGGATTTAACAAGGTGGAGCATTCAAAGCTAGTAACTGAGAGGCTTTTTTTTATAAAGAGCTAGATTTTTAGTATAATGAAAATGATTTATAATTCTAAGCTTAGAAGAAGATTTTGTTATCGTAAGTTAAATTTGCTACAATGCATATCTAGTTTTGATGGTTAACAACAGGAGCATGTGTGAACATTTAAGACTGCATGTTTGGAGGGCTTTACTCAAACTCAATGTTACCGGCTTATCCATTACCTCAACTATTATTGTGAGAAGGGGTATGGAGGCACTTGTGTCCCATCCTTCCTTGTCTCTGGGTAAAACAACAGATTTTGATTCATTCTGATGTAAAGGAAACTAACAGAATCGGTAAGTTAATATCATTAGACTGCGTAAAACAATTCAATAATGCTTTCAATCAATTTGTAATTTCTTATGATACACAACAAGGACTTAAAGAAACCTTCTTAAACAGATTGTAAATTGCCAATACCAGCTGATATTAAAAAGGTAAAAAATACAGAAAATATAATTGTCTGGTCAATTTGAGAATGGAACAAAATTAAGTTTTTAAGGTCGATGCCCTTTCATCAGAAATGGAAGGTCATTGACCTGAAATATGGGCACAGGGTGGATTTGTTTGTAGTAGAAAATAAAATATTGCAAATCTGAACCAGAAGTCAAGTGGGATTTGAACTCAATCCATACAAATTTAGCAGAAAAACATGAAGAACATTGACAGATTGCTCTCAGAGGTTTAAATTTACCCCAATGTTTCAGTTATGTGGAAAGGCATGTGGATGAAATGATAATTCTGTGTCACTCCAAACATGCTATCACACCAAGTTAGTTTATCCGAGATTTTCATTTGTTATTATAGTCAATCGTATCTGTGACAATATTTATTTTTAGAATTTTGAGAGGAGGTTGCATGTATTCATTTTAAATTAATTTCTGCATTTGATCTACATTGGCTGTGAATCTTTTGCCAAAAAGGTCAAAGGTAACGGGAGGCTCACTGGGTGGATCCATCCCAGTGTGGATGTGCCTTTACAGCAGTACTTGCGAAACAAAGTGGTTCCAAGCCTAATGAGTAAATCTGTGAATATATCCCTCCCAACACCTTCGCAATCTTATCACAACCCACCTCTATCATATAATAAGCACCGCAACACTGACCCCCAAAAACCTTACACAGCCCCACACCTAAGTGGAGATGGTCTAAAGTTTCAAATTCCTAAAGGTAGATATCACCAACAATTTTTCCCGGATCAACCACGTTGGCGCTATGGCCAGGAAAGCACAATAATGCCTCTACTTCCTCAGAAGATTTAGGAGATTTGGCGTGCGTAGATTAGATTAGAGATACAGCATGGAAACAGGCCCTTCGGTCCACACCGATCATCGATCACTCATTCACACTCGTTCAATGTTATCCCACTTTCTTATCCACTCCCTTCGCACCAGGGGTTATTTATAGAAGCCAATTAACCTTCAACCCACACGTCTTTGGGAGGTGGGAGGAAATTGGAGCAGCCGGAGGAAACCTACGTGCAAACATGGAGAACGCGCAAACTCCACACAGACAGCACCTAGGTCACCGGTGCTGTGATGAAGCAGATCTACCAGCTGCACCACTATGCTCCCCTCATGTCTCCAATTACTCTTACCAATTTCCATGGGTTCACTGCAGAAAGCATCCTATCGGGCTGCATCACAAACTGTTTCAGCAACTCTCTGCCTAAAACTGGATTAGATCACAGTGAGTCGTGAATGCAGCTCAGTCCATCGTGTAAACCAGCTCAACACCACCCTTTCACTACCCCCCTCATGCCATCCCAATCTACACTTCACACAGACTCGTAAAAGCAGCCAACATAATGCAGGAAGACTTATACCCAGGTCATTCTCTCTTCTCATCTCTCATGTCAAGATACATGCTTGAAGTCATGTACCAACAGATTCAGGAACAGTGTAAGAAGGAACTGCAGATGCTGGTTTAAACCGAAGATAGACACATAAAGCTGGAGTAACTCAGCGGGACAGGCAGCATCTCTGGAGAGAAGGAATGGGTGACGTTTCGGGTCGAGACCCTTCTTCAGACCCATTCCTCTCTAGAGATGCTGCCTGTCCCGCTGAGTTACTCCAGCTTTTTGTGTCTATCTCTTGATTGAGTAACAGTTTTTCCCGGTTATTTTCACACTGTTGGCCTCTCATAAGGCAAGGTTTTGTCCAAATCTTCCAACATACCTCCTTGCAGTTCCTACACTTTTTAATCTGCACTTATTCTGCAGCTGTAATATTATATAGTGCACTCCGTTTATCTTTCTCTTTGCATTGTTGTACTTGTGCACGTTTGATTGTACTCCTGAATAGTATGATCTGATTGGACAGCATGCAATAATGTTTATCACTCTATCTTAGTACATATGACAATAATAAACCAATAATAAACTAATACCAAACCCCTATGATCTCTGACTACTCTGATCTCCATATCGCAGATCTAACCTTTTTTTGTGTCTCAAAATTACTGCTGATCATCCCACCAATGCTAGCCTGGTATTGCTTTAAAAATGTTTTTAAAGCTCTGATGCTCTTAAAGAGAATCTTCCTAATTAGAGAACGAGCAACATAACAAATTGCAGGTGGCACTTTTGTAAACATCAGTGGGTAGCACACAAAATGCTGGAGTAAATAGGTGGGACAGGCAGAAGGGTCTCGACCCGAAACGTCACCCATTTCTTCTCTCCAGAGATGCTGCCTGTCCCGCATAGTTACTCCAGTATTTTGTGTCTATCTTCAATTTAAACCAGCATCCGCAGTTCTTTCCTACACATTTAGTGGGTAGCATAGTGGTGCAGCCTCTCAGTTCCTGCTTACCAGGTCTGATCCTGATTGTTTTACGTTTTACCATGATCGCATGACCTGATGGTCTAGTTTCCTCCTACATCCAAAAAATATGCTGTAAGGGGCAAATATTAAACAGGAGTTGACTGGCACGTGTGAGCGAATAAGTTGTATGGCTGTGTGGAAATAAGAAGAGAGGAATGGGACTGATATGATTGCTCTGTTCAGAGTCAGCAAGGACTCAAAGGGCTGAATGGCCTTCCTTGGTCTCACAGAGTCTAGTAAAAGACTGTGCATTGGTTATCACTGCTGCACATGAAGTCATGAGCAAGAGGAGCAACCAGCTTCGCTCACCCAGTGTGCTTTTTGGGTCAGATATTCCACACCAAGACTCAAACAAGAATACAGTCATAGGTATGGGAATAAGGATGGAAATGTTTCTTAAAAATATCCTTTATTTATTTAGGTGTACCTTTAAAGATGATCCAGAGAATATATATGCAAGTGGTACTCTGGAAAGAAAACATAAATTGACTTCAGTCTGAAGAAGGGTCTCGATCCAAAATGTTGCCTATTTCCTTCGCTCCATAGATGCTGCCTCACCCACTGAGTTTCTCCAGCATTTTTGTCTACCATAAAATGACAAAAGATCATTTTTGCCTATAATTGGATTTTTGCTTAAAGTTTGATGAACTAAATGTTTTACCTGACACCAATTTGCATGACACCAAGAACAACGCAAAATAGGGATATTCTTGACCAATTACAAAACTGAGGAAAAATGCATGTCAAGGGATAGACATTGAAGCAAACGGTGTGTTGGTGGTGAGGGAAATAACGGATAACAGCAGGGGGGGGTGGGGGAGTGGATAACAGCACATGATGCAAAGGCAGCAGATTGCTAACAATGATGTAGGTGAACTGAACAAGAAAGCAACAGCATCAGGGTCAGGGATGGCAATGACCAAAGGCAGCACTGCACATAAAGTTTCATCTGTGCTGCTGCAATGAGATTATCATTTGTTAAAATGACTGGTTAACAGTTTACATGATATTCTAGCTTCATTGTGCGTGCTTCACTTGTGTGATGCCTTATTAGCTTTGTTCGGGGCTAAAATTAAGATCTTAGTTCATGCACTTTTTAGAACCAATTTCTGCCGGTAAGTAATTAATGAATGTTGTGCGCATTAACGCCATCATCAGATGCACAGAATACAACAGGAAAATATAAGATGAGTCATGAGAGGAAGTGCCACAGTGTCAAAGAATAATACAACATGGAAATAGGCAGTTTGGCCCATCAGGATCACAATAACCTTCATGTTTAAACTCATCCTACGCTAATCCCATTTTATTCTCACCACATTCACATCAACTACCCCTAAATTCCACCAGCCACCTCCATACATGGGGCAAATTACAGTGGTTAATTAACCAGTAAACCCATACAATGTTGGAGTGTGGGAGGATATTAAAGTATCCAGAGGAAACCCACGAGTTCATAAGGAGAATGTGTAGCATTCACACAGACAGCATCAGAGGTAAGAATTGAGCCCAATTTATGGTCCTATTTTTCTGGGAAGATCCTGCATTTGGATTTATAAACAACATGGTGGCCAACGTCTAATCAGTCTGCTCAGGAGCGAAGAAGCCTGCAAAAAGTGGTGAACACTACCCAGTCCTGACGGGTTCTGACCCCACCATTGAAGGGATTTACAGGAGTCACTGCTACAACCACCCTGGCCGCACACACATTTCACCTCTGCCATCGGGAAGAAGGTACAGGAGCTTGAAAACCTGTTCAGGTTCAGGAACAGCATCTTTCCTACAGCCATCAGGCTATTAAACACTACAACCTGCAACTAAGTGCTGAACTACAGAGACTTGGGGGCATTGGTTTTGCCATTTTGTACTATTTCTGTTTGCTTGTTCTTAATTTTTTTTGTATATACATGGATATATATATATCATCATATATCATATCATCATATCATATCATATCTATCTATATATTAAAACTCTGTGTGTGTGTGTGTGTGTGTGTCTGTGTGTGTGTGTGTGTGTGTGTGTGTGTGTGATTTTGTATGTGAAACGTATCTCCTCGAAAACCAGACGCCGAAACGGGAACATTTTTACATATTTCAGTAGAGATTTTCCTTTCGAGTTTAGAAATCCACTCCTCTGTACCTTTGTATAAATATTGGTACTGAAATTCCACTTTTTAAATGATTGCAGAGAATAAAGTCAGTCAAAGAGCAAAGCATCATGGAAACAGGTCCTTCGCCCACCTTGTTCATAACAAACCAAGTTAGCATGCTGGGAGAGTCCCTTTTGCCTGCATTTGGCCAATAACACTCGAAACACTTCCTATCCTATCCATATACCTGCGTAAGTGACTTCTAGAAGTCTTAAATATATCCGCTTCTATAGCTTCCTATGGCAACTCATTCCTGATACGGACTAACGTCATGTAAAAAAGTTATCGCTGAAGTCCCCCTTACATCTCTCCCCTCTCACCTTAGTCTATGCCCTCAAGTTTTAAAACCTCCATCCTGGGAACAAAGACAGTGAGCGTTCTCTTATCAATGTCCCCTCAAAATCTTATACACATTGAGGACTACAAAGAAAAAAAGTCTGTCTGATC
Source organism: Amblyraja radiata (assembly GCF_010909765.2). NCBI lineage: Eukaryota > Metazoa > Chordata > Chondrichthyes > Rajiformes > Rajidae > Amblyraja > Amblyraja radiata. Next base: position 48,568,255 of record NC_045957.1, on the reverse strand, counting down.
AAGATCTCCCGATAACTTACAAGCCAGGTAACATCCTGGTAAATCTCTTTTGCACCCTTTTCAGCTTAACAATATCCTTCCTATAGCTGACCAGAGTTGCACACAATAATCCAAGTGTGGTCTCCCAATGACTTGTACAGTTACATCATGATGTTCCAATTTTATACTCAATACCCATCCCAATGAAGGCAAGTATGCCAAAAGCTTTCTTCGCCATACTATCACCCTGATTCACCATTTTCCACAAAAATGCACATGTTCTTCCAGATCTGTGATCTTCAACATGCAGTACAATTTATTATGTAAGCCGTGCCCTAGTTAGACAAACCAAAGTGCAACACCTCACACTTGTCAGTTAAAATCCAGTTGCCAATCCTTGGCCCACCTTCCAAATGAGTCACATCCTGTTGTAAATTTAGGTACCATTCCTCACTGTCCACTATACCACCAATGTTGGTGTCATTTGCAATAGATCTAGCGTAACTATTTTAATATTTTATGAGAAGTCCCCAAAGGGTTTGATCACGATGACTCTGAGGACAGGGCAGAAACATTATATTGTGCAGTATATGCTATTATTAAACAGCTATATAAAGACACAACATATTTTACAGAAGGAAAGAGACTGACAAGAGAAAGTAATTTATATAAAGAGGCTGCAAAAGTAGAAATAGAGCACTGACATATCATCAATCTTCTATTTGAAGGCTAGCAAAATGAACTGGGAGTGAAAGCATTCATCCAGTTTGCCAGTCAAGGGAACCTGTGTCCGGCAGAGGGCGGTGACCAGTGTTTAACATTTATGTATTACTTATAGATGCAGAAACAGATGCAAACAAATGTAGGATGAGTGCCAAGATCCGTACATAATTAACAGATACTGCACTCAACCAGAGCTACAAGATGTGGTCACTAATTTGTGGTGTATGCCAAGTCCCTGTGTAGTATTAATGTTGACCATGTACCATAGATAATCCAATAGTAGTTCAGGACTGCTCTGTGGTTGCGGTAGGATGGTTCAGTTACCTGATAACAGCTGGGAGGTTTACGGAATGTTTCAGAGCTTGGGTATTCTGGGGTAACTGGATCACTTTCTAATTCCTCAAAGCCTTTCCACTATCTACAAGGTACAAACCAGGATGGTCAGGGAATATTCCCCACTTACCTATATGAGTGCATCTTCAACTTTACCCAAGAAGCTAACACTAATATAAAAACATATAGTATAGTAAGTAAGTAAGTAAGCACATTTTATTTATATGGCATGTTTAAATCAATTTGTGTTGAAACCAAAGTGCTTTACATAGAAGAAATAATTAAGTTTCCGTACATCCATAGAAAATTTAAAAAAAAGAAGAAAAATGAAACAACACATTATAGAATTCAACATGAACGTCCCCCCACTGCAAAATCAAAATATTCCGCTGTGGAGAAAGGCACCAGAAAGTTCAGTCTTCTTCCTCTGTGAATGAGCTGGAGCTCCCCATACTATCCCAAGGCCTTGTTCTGCAACTCAGTAAAATCATAGCAAAATTGTTCTTAATCTCGTCAATGCTATTTTCTTAAAATTCCTCATAAACTTTGATCCATCTGATTTCAATAAAAAGTTTTTTGGCCTTGAATGTATTTAATGACATCCTCCATAACTCTCTGGGAGATTGTATTCCAAAATCACACAATATTTTGACGAAGAAAATCCTCTTGCTAAATGAATTGTGCCTTTTGATTTCTACCAGTAGAGGAAATTAATATTGGTAAATATGAGCAAGCCTACTGCTCTAAGATTTATGGTGAAAAGCTTGGTCCAAAATTATGCAGTACGAAATAAAAATTCTATGATCGAATCACTAATTTTATCACTGGACCTTCAGCTATTGTCACCACAACAATCAAGACTGGAAAGCTGGAAGTCATCAACATCAGCAAACCACCCAACAGTGAATGGTCTAATTTAGCTCTCCTATCACTCCAGAATTCAACCATGTACATGGATGACCTTGTCAACACAGCAATCAGACGTAGCAAAAATGACAACAGTGGAGAAATGTACTGGGATTCCTGATATAGTATCTATTCCTACCTTAAGGCCATTGTGGATTAACTGGATGAGTCCTGGATATTCACTTTGAAAGGTTGGAAGATGTTTGGCATCATACACAATCAACAAGTTGGGGAAGGAATACAACTTTGACCTCACCTTGTCTCATCAAATAGCAAAGGTTGTCCCAGTAGGCCTGTCCTGAATTCCACTTCAAGGTCTACCGCACGTCCCAAATCATGATCATTTTTCATGGGGAGGCAGGTTGAAATCACAGCAGCCAAAAAAAAACAAGGTGGAACTTCCATCAAACAGACTGATTTGGTTTGACAGCCAAGGTGGAGAAAATTATTTGCCTCCTAATCAATGCAATAATTTTGAGGCCCTACTCATTGCCACAGCCAAATGGTTTCAGAGTCTAGTGCATTCTCTGTTGGACCCCTGCGTGTGAATGTCTTCTTCAACAATATCAACAATCTGGGTCTTAATAGCAGCCACTACATTACTTAAATCTTGGCACAACTAGAGACACCAATATTTGTTTAACTATGTGAAATTCACAGTGTTGACACTCTCAAGCCTCGACGCCTGTGGCCTGCAGAGGAACTCACAGCATCAAGTCCAACGGAGGCTATCAACATACAAGTAAACCCAAACCTGCTGCTACCACATTAGATTGCAAACGGAAAATCAAGAAAATCTCAGGGAAGCAATGGCTATTTCATTCTTGTGGAATTGACAGCAACAAATAGGTATAAATCTGGTGGCAAGTTTGTTTTCCACCAGGCTTTTTCCTCTATCTTGCACCACCAGCAAAATAATGAGTCCAGGCACTCTTCACAAATTTGGTACATAATGGCTCGTTCCACAATTTTCCACAATTACAGTGTTGCTAAAATCAGCAGCTACGATTGGGAGTCAGAGATTCATCTCTTTGTTCTTATAACCCTGTAGAGAGCCTCCTCTTCTAAAAATCAGCTCCACCATCAACCAATCGCTCCCCAAGATCAGGCACAGTTTAGACCACAATTAGGATGCTATGGAGACCATTCCATTACCACAGACATCAAGTCTGGGTTTCACCGTGGTCTTAAGATAGGATTGTTCTCACATACATTTCCCAGGCCGGTGTTACTGTGTGAAAACAGGACCTGTTATTCAAATGGTGCATGCTACTGCCATGTGCCAAACTATTCAAACTGTTCTAGATATGGCTGAGCAATAGGGAGAACAGCATCTACTTCATGATAAGGTCAGCATGTCAAAACCACTTCACACTTGATTCCTACAGGAGAGTGTCCTTCCACCAACACTGTAAATCTAACCCAATGGCTCAGGCCAGCCAACATTGGGTGAGAGTTGGGAGAGAGAAATTGTGAGGGACCAAGCCCGAGGGAGCGTAGCAACGGAGGTGGGGGGGGGGGGGGGGGGGAGGGTGTGGGAGGGGGGTGTCCCCTCTCTCATGGTGCGGAGCTTTTGCATTTTTCAGCTTGAAATTGTGCAATCTGGTCCACACTATAGCGAGTCATTTAACTTACATTTGAATGCAATATTTATACTTTCAATTGGATTAGCTATGAATAAGTTTAGGTTAAATTACATTCCTAATTACATTCCAGAGTTGAGCCAGGCTCTGATCAACAGGTGCAGCACATGAATGATCTTCGTGTATTCATGTATGGAAATCAGATTATAATCAAGCACTTGGCCCATGTTGACCAACCTGGGTCTCACTGCACACCTGGTACTACTCCTGACCCAGACTCCAGTTGCATAGCTTCTCTCATTCCTGACCCTGAGTCCAGCCTTACATCTGGCCCCCTATTCTACCCTGATCATAGCTGCTTACCTGCTTAGGATCCCAGTGCTGAACACTCCCATTGTCCCAGCTTTGACTGCACACCTAGTACTATTTCAGACCTTGACTCTGGATGCACACTTGACCTTGCTCCTAGCCCCTCTGCACTGACAATATATTTGGCCCACACATAAAGCCCCATATCTGTCCCCCCTGGACTTAATAATAATAATAATAATAAATTTTATTTAATGGGCGCCTTTCAGACATCTCAAGGACACCTTACATAGTAATCGGAATAAAAACATATAATCGGAATATAACAAGTAATAAAGACATCACAGAGACACAAATTAAAAACAGAATTCAATCCAAAAACAGAAAATCAAAAACACAGTGTGAAGAGAGAGCAGCGGCAGCCAAAGCGCGCCAGCATCCACTCTCTCTTCACGGCAGCCATCTTGGACACAGACCTACAGGACTACAATTAGACAAAAAAAAAATCATCCCCCCACAGTGGATAGCACTGTGGAGGAAGGCACAATGTCCAATCCCCACCCCATGTTCACCCCAAAGTCAGGCCTATTGAGGCCACCGCAATTGCCAGCAGTTCCTTGATAACATTCGGCTGATAAACTTGATCCAACATTTTCCGGAAGGTTCTAAAGGTTCTTTAGTAACTTGTCAGTTTCTTTGTTGAACTAAATTAAGGCGCTTGTCGGCTTCGGCAGCCGGGTGGTCTTGCCCCGGCGTCGGGAGAGTCCTTTCGGCGGATGGGCCACCTGGAACGGCCGCTTCCTGGTTGGAGCCCGCGGCTGCCGAAGCCGACAAGGCCGCGCCGGTTAGGAGCTCCCAGGCTCCCGATGAAAAAGTCGGCGCCGCCTCTCCGCACTGCCGCCTCTCCGCACCGCCACCTCTCCGCACCGCCGCATCTCCGCTCCGCAGACCCGCAGCCCGGAGATGTTGCTCTCGGCGGTCCAGCTCACCAGAGCTCCAGCGCGTCGCTCCAGCGCGGCAACCCAGGCAAGGCATCGCCCGCTCCACTCCGCTCCGCTCCAGCGCTCCAACGCTGTGCCACCGCCGAGGCCGAGGCGCTGGGCGGTCCCCGCCAGGAAACGGCGCTCCAAGCCCGCTGGTAGGCCACGAGCAAAGATCTTATAAGATCTTTGGCCACGAGGACGGGTCAACGGGCAGCCTATTACATTCAAGTCCACAGGTTCTTATCTAATGCGGTAATCTTTTATGGGGCACTTCATAGACCAAATTTTGTATAACAAAATTTGCTACATCCATTGGCTTCCTTGTTATCTAACATGCAAGTTACTTTGTCAAAGAAGTCATCAATTGGTTGAACACAATTTCTCATCCATAAAATTATACTCACTCAGCTGTATAAGTATTCTGTTACCTTGATTTTCCTAACAAACTGTCCTGAAGTCATTTTCACCCCCAATATTTTCATTATTTTGCTGTCTTCCTCTCAGCTGGGACTTTGGCGAAATGCAAAGTCCAATAACTATATATTTAAGCAATAATATTCTATTTAACGTGATCTTGAGAGTACATAATATTTTCTGTGGTATTCATAAAACAACAATGATAAAAAGATCTTTGTTTTGATTGCACCTACCAACATGCATACATTATTATATTACAGTTAATATGTACCGAGGGTAAATTTTTGTTCCATTGCTCCCCATTCCCAATTATTTTTACATTGAAGTGATTGAAATCCAATTGAAGTTTAAATGGCATCAGAAAAATAAAACTTTCGGATGATATTCATAAAACTAAAGACAAATAATAACCCCTCACACATTCCCCTGCAAATATCTCTGTCACTCCTTTAAAATATGCCCCTTCTTTGAACAAGTTCTTAAACATCCCACCTGAATCAGTTTCCATCTGATTACACTCCTTGAGGATGGTCATCTACATGTTCAATTAATAAAACAACGAGATTTGGGACATTTCTATTCAACCTGTCAAAGGAATTTGGGGGAATTTGGGCGGGTGTTTAGAAATAGTCAGTGAGGTAAACAAACATAATAGTTGAGTGGAAAATGACCATAGTGCTACCTTCCCAATATTTAACTGAAGGAAATAATGGGTTATCGGGGTTGTATGTTGTGACAGACAGCCTGACACCTTGCATGTCATTTTAATATTACACTTATCCCATCCCCCTGGATATTCTGGATTAATAAATTAAGGTTTTGTCAACTAAATACAAATCAGGCTAATTACAAATCAATAACATTCGGCAACTCCGAAACATGAAGTGCTGAGCATTGGGATCCAGACATCACGGACAACTGGCCTCAGTTACCCGCTCACATCTGGCAGTGTTCTCTTTCTGAACCAGGGCCATGGAGCGTTTTTGAAAGTGGGGGGGCTGAGCGATCATTGATCACTGGCCTTGGGGGTACCCGGCAAGTGAGTGGAACAACCGAGTGGGTACATTGGTACCCCTCCCATGGTAGGGACTTTTTGAAATTTGATGTATTCAAATCATGTTTAATGCATTGAGCAGTATAATTTCAATGTTTTTGTTTGAAGTATTTTTAATGTAACTTTTTAAGGGGTAACCTTTTCCACACAAAGGGTGGTGGGTGTATGGAACAAGCTGCCAGAGGAGGTAGTTGAGGCAGGGTCTATTCCAACATTTAAGAAACAGCTAGACTGATACATGGATAGGATAGGCTTGAAGGGATATGGACCAAAAGCAGGTAGTGTAGCTGGGACATGTTGGCGGGTGTGGGCAAGTTGGGCCGAAGGGCCTGTTTTCACACTGTATCACTCTATGACTACATTATACCTCCACCATGCATGAATGCTTCAAAATCAAGTGGTCGAGTTTTATTGCCATATACTCAAGCATAGAAACATAGAAAATAGGTGCAGGAATAGGCCATTCGGCCCTTCGAGCCAGCACTGCCATTCAATATGATCATGACTGTTCATCTAAAATCAGTACCTCTTTCCTGTTTTTTCCCCATATCCCTTGATTTCGCTAGCCCCAAGAGCTAAATGTAACTCTCTCTTGATAACATACAGTGAATTGGCCTCCACTGCCTTCCGTGGCAGAGAATTCCACAGATTCACAACTCTCTGGGTGAAGAAAGTTTATCCTCATCTGTCGTAACCGGCCTACCCCTTATTCTTAAACTGTGACCCCTGGTTCTGAACTCCCCCAACATCGGGAACATTTTTCCTACAGTTACAGTAAGTGAAAATCTAGCAGGGAAGCAGACTATCTTCCACCGCTTCTACCCAGTGCTTGGTACCACTGGTTGTCCTCCAGGATGCACCGAGCTGCAGCCTGGTCCATGCCGCTCACCAAGGCGAGTTCGGCACAGAGACTCTCACGGCAGCGGCGCAACGCTTCCGACGCCTCCGACGGCCCGGGACACTTGCACTGAGGCTGCTCCATGGCCGGAGCTGCAGCGAGTGACTCGCTAGCCTGGCAAATACTCGCCAGCCCCGGCTCCCCATCTGCATCTACCCCCGCCGCTGCTTCTGCTTCCATCCCTCCCTCCGCCCGACTCTCCAACACTGGGGCTCAAATGACAATAAATGTGTATTGTATTGTATTGTAAAATGTATCTATTGCAAAGATCTTGCCCTGGCAACATTAATAAAATCCTTCCAGGATGTTGAAGGCACACTGGCCTCTGACCTTACAAGCACAAATTATTATTTTCACAAATTGAGATTGCAATTAAACCCAACCAAATCCACCATCTCACCTTTTCACCTTAGCAACTGTAAAATGCATAACACCCACAATGTCACCTTCTGTGAAGAAAAAGCACATGGCAACACTCCTTAATAAACGGAAACCAAAATTACAAATGATATACTGGATATGGTCCTGCGAACACAAAAGGAGCGAAGGTAGACAAAAATGCTGGAGAAACTCAGCGGGTGAGGCAGCATCTATGGAGCGAAGGACATAGGCGACGTTTATGGTCGAGACCCTTCTTCAGACTGATGTGAAGGTGGGGGGGGGAGGGGTGGGGGGGGATATAACCTGTTTAATCTCCTGCAGACTTCTCACAATGCTGATTGTCAGGTACTCAGCTGCTATTCAGACTAGTCCACATTAAGTTTTCGGGTCCATTTTCCCCCAAACTTGTCTCAACACTGACACTAAAGGGCCTGTCCCACTTAGGCGATTTTTCAGCGGGCTGCCGGCATCTGTCAAGTTCGCGGCACTCGCCTGAAAAATCGGGAACTGGTACGGCAACTGTCAGAGTGGAACACACACACACAAACACATCGCAAAGGCGGGGGCCAGGGAAAGCGGGGTAGCGCTCTCTGAAATTCACATGGTGCAAATCCAAGGTGATACAGACACACACCACGATGAACAGGAAGGTTAAGACGGCTAGCACAGTGTACAGTAAGTCCATTAAAAGAGGGGGGAGGGGGGAAGGGGAGAAGGGGGGGAAAGGGGGGAGAAGGGGGGGAAAGGGGGGAGAAGGGGGGAGAGAATGTGGAGAAGGAGTGGAGACACTTTTAAGAAGCCAGACAACTTTTAATAAGCCAGAGAAACACAGGTGTGAAGTTTGGTGGGCATTTAATATTACCGGTCGGTTATCCTTGCTTCAGAAAACTCGTGTTTACATTTTTTTCCCCCAATGAGCCAATGAAAATGCCCGATCAGCAAGGGCGATTAACTAAAACTACCTACAACGACCTCAACTACCCATAACTACATGGCGACCCCACTACAACTGCACCTACAACTACGACTACAGGATTATCGATTTTCTCCATGGCCAAAAATTTGCGGCGACCATACTGAGGCCGCGACTAGTTCCCAGAATGCGGGAACTCCTCGCCACCATGAAGGAGACACACCAGAGACCACCAGTGAACATGTGGCGGCCATGTGGCGATCATAAGGCGAGCGCAGAAACTCCTGCACTTGCCTAAAAAGTCGCTTATTGGGACAGGCCCTTAACACTACTTTCAACACTGATTGTTCCTGCATAACTTCCCAATTGTTGATCCCTGAACAGAAGTCCTGCAGCAGTCGTGGGTGCACTGGATAATTGCCATTCAGCATTGGATATTTCAATGGATATTTTTAAGGCAGAGCTTGATAGATTCTTGAGTATGGGTGTCAGGAGTTATGGGGGGAAGTTAGGAGAGTGGGGTTAGGAGTGAGATAGATCAGCCATGATTGAATGGCGGATTGACTGGATGGGCTGAATGGCCTAATTCTCCTATCGCTTATGAGCTCATGACTGTATTTACACCTCACATCAATTACTAGGCATTGGTTTGTCTTCATCATTTGTTGATTCAAAATCCTAGAACACATGGCTATATTTTGAAAACTCTGAAGACTACTTCCCACAATATTTATTTTGGATTGCCTGGCAACATCTCACATCCCACTGCCTGTAAATAATATTTTATTTGAGTCATACCACAAGGCAACTGACCCTTTGGCCAAATTCATCCATGTAAACCAAGATGCCCCACCCAGGCTAATCCCATTTGGTCCATATCCATCTAAACCTTTCCTTTTCATGTACATGTTGAAATGTCTTTTAAAAGCTACTAGACAAAGTGGGACCCGTTGGGAAGGCTGGTCCCCCCAACGCAACCTATTCCCCAACGCAATATTCCCCACTCACCTGTTCCACCAACGCAACCCGTTCCCCCAAAGCAATATTCCACAACTCACCCATAGCCCCTAACTGCACAGGCACGGCTCATTTCCCCTCATCCCCCAGCACTCCCTCCCCCCACTTCCTCTTCATGTGTGGGAGGTGAGGTGGGGGGGAGAGCGTGGTGCAGGTAGGGGGGGAGAGCGTGGTGCAGGTAGGGGGGCGAGAGTGTGGAGTGGGGGGAGGGGGGGAGAGTGGGGTGTGGGGGGAGGGGGAGAGCATGGTGTGGGGGGAGGGGGGTGGGCAGGGGGTGTGGGCGGTGGGGCTGTGTGGGAGGAGGGTGTGTGGGAGGGGTATGTAGGGGAAGGGGGTGGTGGAAGTGGGGGTGGGGGAAGGGGCGGTGGGGGAAGGGGGTGTGTGGGGAAGGGGGTGTGTGGGGGAAAGGGAGTGTGATGGAATGGGGTGGGTGGGGGAAGAGGGGTGGGAGATGGGGTGGTGTGGGAAGGGGGGGTTGTCTGGGGGTGTGAGAGGGAGGAGGAAGGGGGGGTGTGGGAAGAGGAGGTGGTCGCAGAAGACGCAGCTTGCACTCTGCTGCCCCCGCACCTTCAGCTTTTAGCCTCACGCAGTAGCTCCCGTTCCCACTCCGACTTCCGTCAGAGGCTTCCGGTTCACGCTGCTCATGGACTCAGCCCCACCTCCAGGATTTATTCACTGCAGGTGCCGAAGGGGCGTTACCTTCATGGTGATTGACAGGCGAGAAGACCAATCTGCTGATCTCACTCTTTTTTAAACCTTCATAACCTTTCGAATATTTCACCGATCGGAACAAAGCTTGGTGCGTTTGGAGTAGAGGAGAACGGTGAGTAAGGTGGTGAAAAAATTCTAGCGATATAAGTTTTTGCGCAAATTTAAAAAATGCGAACTGGAATTGGTCATGACGAGAGTTTTAGTAATAGTATAGATTATTGCAGTTGGCTTAACTAAATTCTCTGGCAGCTCATTACATATACCCACCACATCCAGTGTGAAAAAAAGTTGCCCCTAAGGTTCCCCTTAAATATTTTCCCTCTCAACTTAAACCTATACCCCATGATTCTTGATTCCTCTTCACTGGGAAAAAGATGTCTGTGCATTCACCCTATCTATTCCCTTTTACACAACTCTAAAATATCACCACTCAGCCCCCTGCACTCCAAGGAATAAAGTGCTAGCCTGTCCAACCTCTTGCTCTTGTTCAGGACCTCAAGTCCTGGCAACATCGTTGGAAATCGTCACTGCATCCTTTCCATTTTAATGTTTTTCTTGCCTATAGCAGCGTGATCAAAAATCCTTCACCACTCTTTCGACCTTAAATTACATTTTCAGATAACTAATTCCTTTTTACTCCCACATTCCATCACTCTACTGCACTCTTCAGGGGCCTTCCTTTAATTGTCAAGATCCTGCCTTAGTTTGATTTCTCAAAATTGATAACCTCACATTTATCCGAATTAAGCTCCATTAGACATCCCTCAGCCCACTTGCCCAGCTGTTCAAGATCTGTGAAACCACCTATTTTGTGTCATTTGCAAACTCACTAATTATGCCTTGTACATGCTCATCTAATAACCCATGGGTGCAAAGTTAACCTGGAAAATAATTGCCAAAGTTGTACAATTTAAGTGTTCAACCCATGTTTAGTGACAATATATCTCTTCCAGGGGTGGTTTTGCAGAGCATAACACCTTGGAATCAAACACGCGTTGGCGAGTGGTACATAATCCCTAATGTGCCATCAGTTTTGCTGGTTTGAGTTCCCAAATCGACGCTCCTAAACATTAAAATCCAGTCCAATGCAGCTTACCATGACACATTGCCTGAACTGGTGTTTTAAGCTTATAAGGGAAGAATTATTATTTTTAATGTTCCCTCAGTTTTTCATTGGTTTCTCTCCTGCTGATAACTTATAAATGATTCCCGCTGACATGGCAGTAAATAGTTGCTAATATTATTATGACAAAGTAAAAACTGTGCCAGAAAATTATGTACAGAATAGCGCAGTGAATTGAACAAAATGTCAAAGGGAGACTGCATAGACTGCAATAATCAAGCGTTTCTTCAGCGATGACAACCATAGACAAATGTCTTCCCTGCTGTGATGTTTTATTACATTCTGATTATATAATGTATTATTATTACTGGAAGACAAATAATTATTTTATCATCTTGCAGCATACAAGTTACATCTACAGAATACAAAGAACTTGTGATGGCAGAAATAAACTCAATGAATTTAATTGAAAATTTTATAATGGATCCTGGGCTACCATTTTCAGGAGTAATAGAAACAAATCAAGTACACCATGAGTACAACCTAATGGTTATATCACTCGTACCAAGGATTACATCTATATTCAAGTTTCACTTTTACTTTCAGCTTCTCTCACTGCCTTAAGCTTGGCTGGTTTATTCAGGTATCGCATTTTACTTACACACACAGATTGTATCTAAATTCTTTAAATGCTGCCAAACAATAAACTACAATCTGCATTTACACAAGCAGGAATATTTCTGAAAAATAATGGCAGCGATTGACACCAATGATAACTTGCAACGTATCCAAATACTATTCTGTCCCAAAAGGTATTGGTGGAGCTATCTACAAATCTGGTGGTGGAAATCCTCTTAGTAATAACGTAGACTCATTTCTAATTTATTTTCCAGTCTTTCAAGGCTGAGCCTTATGAGTTCTAACCTTTGAATTTCCCTAGAATATTTAAAATCACCAATTCTTCAAATAATGGAAGTGACAAAGATCATGTGCAAATACTAAATTAGAGATGGTACCACTAAAAACCTTTTCATCTGTGGAAAGGGAAACAGAGCTAATATTTGAGGTTAAATACCTATCGTCACGTGGGAAAGGGAGAAAAGACGTTAGGTTTACTTTACTTAATGTCAGCAAGATGCAAGAGTTGGCTGTTGACCGCGAGTATTTATTTTCTTGGGTACCCTAGATGATTTGGCATATTCCCGAGGATTCTCTTAAACTTCTACAGATGCACTAAAGAAAGTATCCTGAAGGGGTGCAGCTCTACCTGGAATCTCAATTTCTCTGCTCTGACCACCTGAACCTCTAGAATGTGATGAACACTGTCACAGTCCCTTCTTTGCATACAGTCCATCTTGACAAATTCAATTTAAGTCTCATTTTCTCTTCATTTATCTTCATCTTTTGCATCTTTTGATTTCTCTTACCAAAATTAATGACCCTTTAAACATTATTTTAAACGTCCCCACTTTAAACACCATTTATTTAACTTTTGCCCCGTCACTCAATCCATCCACCTCACATTGCAGAGCCTCAATGTCCTGATTACAAAGTACCATTCTACTTATATTTGTAACGTTGGCAAAAATGGAAGATCATTAATGTTAATGATAAACAATTGAGCCCCAAGTACAGATCCCTGCTGTCCACCACTAGTTGCATCGCTCCGGCCTGAAATGGATCAATTTATTTCCTTTATTCTGTCCGCCTGAACCAACCTAATCTCCCCGTTGCTAAAAACTTTAATTCTCCTTCCCATTCCCACACTGACCTTTCTGTCCTAGGTCTCCTCCATTGTCAGAGTGAGGCTAAATGCAAATTGGAGGAGCAGCATCTCATATTTTGCTTGGGCAGCTTACAGCATAGTGGTATGAATATTGATTTCTCTAACTTCTAGTAACCCTGACATTCCCTCTCTCTCTATCCTCCTCAACCCAAGTCGCACTAGCTCCTTGTTATCACCCAACAAACAGCAAACAATGGCCTGTTTCCTTTGTCATCGTTACTTTTTTGCATTTCCAGGGCTCTCACTTAACTTTTTTTCTCTGTTTCTAGCCGGGCAACCTTGGCAGCCTTTTAGGTTGCCAAATTACAGTTTAGGTGGTCATTTAAGACGGCTTGCATGGCGCGTGCGATTATGAGCTCGGACGAAGTGCGTAGTTACCAGTCGGAATTATGCTTACTGAAGCATTCATGTATTATTTCTGCTTCAAATAAAGTCACAAACTAAACATATTCACCAATCAAGACATGATATATACCACAATGACATGCAGCAAAATTATAATACAGTATCTCAACTCTTTTTACACATTGAAATGAATGCAATTTCTATTATTTCTTTGCACTTCCAAACAAAAATGTGGTTGGATTATTCAGCGTATAATCAACCTTGGTGAGAACAAGCGCAGGCTTGGCGATCGCTTCGCACAACCCTCCACTCTATTCGCAATAACCAACCAGAACTCCCGGTGGCTCAGCACTTCAACTCCCCCTCCCATTCCAAATCCGACCTTTCTGTCCAGGGCCTCCTCCATGGCTAGAGTGAGGCCCACCGCAAATTGGAGGAACAGGACCTCATGTTTTGCTTGGGTAGTTTACACCCCAGCGGTATGAACATTAGCTTCTCCATTTACAGGTAGTCCTTGCTTTCTCACTCCTTCCCCTCCCATTATCAGCTCTCCCACAGCCTACTGTCTCTTCCTTTCTTTTTCCCGCCTCCCCCCCCCCCCACCCCCGAAGGGTCTCGACCCGAAACGTCGCCTATTCATTCGCACTATAGATGCTGCCTCACCCGCTGATTTTCTCCTGCTTTTTTGTCTACCAACGGAATCCCACCACTGGTCACATCTTCCCATCTCCTCCCCTGTCGGCTTTCCGCAGAGTCCGCTCCCTCCGTAACTCCCTGGTCAATTCGTCCCTTCCGACGCAAACCACCCCCTCTCCGGGCACTTTCACTTGCAACCGCAGGAATTGCTACACTTGTCGCTTTAACTCCCCCTTTGACTCCATTCAAAGACCCAAGCAGTCTTTCCAGGTGCGGCAGAGGTCGACCTGCATCTCCTCCAACCTCATCAATTGCATCCGCTGCTGTAGGTGTCAGCTGCTCTACATCAGTGAGACCAAGCGTAGGCTTGGCGATCGCTTCGCACAACACCTCCGCTCGGTTTGCAATAACCAACCTGATCTCCCGGTGGCTCAGCACTTCAACTCCCCGTCCCATTCCGAATCCGACCTTTCTGTCCTGGGCCACCTCTGTGGCCAGAGTGAGGCCCAGCATAAATTGGAGGAGCAGCACCTCATATTTTGCTTGGGCAGTTTACACCACAGCGGTATGAACATTGACTTCTCCAATTTCAGGTAATCCCTGCTTTCTCCTCCCCTTCCCAGCTCTCCCTCAGCCCACTGTTTCCGCCTCTTCCTTTTGTCTTCCCGCCCCCCCCCCCCACCTCAACCTCACATCAGTTTGAAGAAGGGTCTCGACCCGATGCCATTTCCTTCGCTCCATAGATGCTGCCTCAAACGCTGAGTTCCTCCAGCATTTTTGTCTACCCATTCACAAGTTCTTTTATCCCACTTTCTTCACCCACTCCCTACACATTGGGGGAAATTTTACAGAGACAAGTTAACCTACAAAGCAATGCGTCTTTGGGATGTGGAAGGAAACTCACATGCTTGCAATGAAAATGTGCAAATGCAACACAGACAGTGCCCGAGGACAGGATCGAACACAAATCTTTGGCGTGTGAGGCAGCAAGTCTACCAGCTATGCCACTATATTTTGTTTTCCAACACACAAAAAATTATACGTTGATAACTTTGGTTACTAAAAAAAAGAAACTATCCATTTTCAGTCATTTTCAGTCTTAAATCTCTAAGTGACGCTATGTCCCCCTTTACAGCTACTGTATGTTTTAATTCAGTTCAAGACTATGGGGCAGTACATTGGCCATAAAGTTGCTGCCTAAAAGTGCCAGAGACCCGGAATTGATCCTGAATATGGGTGCTGTCTGTATGGACTTTGCTCCTTTTCCCTTTGATCACACGGGTTTTCTCCGGGTGCTCTTGTTTCCTTCCACATTCCAAAGGTGTGCAAGAACCAATTTCAGACCAGACCCAAAATGTAATATTTTCCTTTCGTCCAGAGATTCTGTCTGACCTGTTGAGTTACTCCAGCTTTTTGTGTCTATCTTCAGTTTAAACCAGCATCTGCAGTTCCTTCCTACACACACGATACTATACGATAGAACTTTATTAATCTCAGGAGGGTAATTGTGTGTGTGTGTGTGTGTGTGTGTGTGTGTGTGTGTGTGTGTGTGTGTGTGTGTGTGTGTGTGTGTGGGGGGGTATATATATTACACACACACACACACACACATATATAGTTATATAGTTATATATTCATATATAAATACACAGTTTTGTTTTCTCATTTATAATATTGTTTACAGAGTACTATGTTTACATATTCTGTTGTGCTGCTGCAAGTAAGGATTTCATTGTTTTAACTGAGACGTGAGAGAATAAAACACTCTTGACTCTTGACTTATGTCGCTAATGTGTGGGATAGAAGTAGTGTACGGGTGATCGGTGGTCGGCGTGGACTCGGTGGGCACACTTTCCACACTGTATCTTTAAATTAAACTAAAAACACTAAAGGGAGTCTAAAGAAGGGTCTCCACCCGAAACGTCACCTTATTTCTTCTATCCAGTGATGCTGGCTGTTCCATGGAGTTCCCCCGCACAATTACGGCATGGAATAGTCTTCACCCTACCATAGTTACCCAACCAGACATAACTAAATTTAAGGTAGCTTTTTAATCCCCAAGAACACATTTTTGCTTAAGTCCAAGTCAAGAGTCAAGAGAGTTTCATTGTCATGTGTCCCAGATAGAACAATGACATTCTTGCTTGTTGCAGCACAACAGAATATGTGAACATAATACAGAACAGGAGATAAAAGTTCAGTGTGTTTATATACCATAGACCATAAATATACACAATAAATGAACAGATAAAGTGCAATGGGCTGTTATTGTTCAGAATTTGTAGTTTGGTGGTGGACCCTCCACCACTTCCAGTTTAAATTCCATTTCGAATATTTTTGGAGGACCAGGAAACCAAGTAGCAAGAGTTACTCCAGGGAGTTACTCCAGCCCCAGGGAGTGATTCTGCGTTGGTTTTCAGTGGTCGCGGCAAGGCAGCGACAGGATAGCAATGGCGGCCAGATCTCCCACAATGCAAAGGGAGTGAGAAAGTGCCCAGCGCTGACCGGTTGCTGTGGCAGTGCGCATGTGCAAGGCGGCCGGCCGTGCCGGTGGATGAGGAGCGGTGGAGAGCGGAGACCCGGCGGAGACGGAGAGTGACAGAGTGAAAGAGATTGAGAGGGGGGCCCGCTCACCGTCCCGGGTGCTTGCCACGACTTTTAGGTTGCCCGGCGGGACATTAGATGGCCATTGCCACCCGGGCAAGCGTTAATTTCGAGCCCTGATTTCTTTCATTCATTGTTCTTTATCTCTCTACCTCATCGTCTATATCTCTCGTTTCCAGTTTCCGTGATTAGTCTGGAGAAGGGTCTCGACCCAAAACGTCACCTATCCCTTCTCTCCAGAGATGCTGCCTGTCCTGCTGAGTTACTCCAGCTTTCTGTGTCTATCTTTGGTTCTGCAGTTCCTTCCTACCCAATTTATTTCCACTCTGTTTTCTTTGTGAGAGTCAGTTTTTATTCCATGCCTTCCAATATCCGTGGGCACTGAATTACACATCAGTCTTTTAAGTGGCTCCTTGCCAAATGCCTTTTGGACGGGCAAAGTGAGTTTTTCTATTCAAGGAAGAAGTTTTACATCCATCTACCCAGGGGAGCCGTAGTCCTGTCTATCCTCACCAAAATTCTCCTCAGCAAATGAGCAAGGGAGACAATTCATACCATTGTTTCATTTTACTTCGGAGTCACGTGAGTGATTCCGTGAAGAGCCCGCTCAGCACGCATGCACGGCATTAACGCCAGCAATGCAACAGCGGCGCATCGGGAGTCAGGCGCTCCCGCTACGAGCCTGAAGGAAAGGAACGTTAGGTAAGTACTTACCTTCAGAGTAAAGTCGGTCTTTGCGTTTGTTTTTGCTCCAGGGGGAGCAAAGCAGCAGAGGGAAGCGGCCCCTGTTCGACTCCAGGGAAGGAGCCGACAGTGGAGGGGGGAGAGGCGGCAACGGGACCGCACAAGCTGCGGTCCACAGACATGGGTGCTGCGCTGATGCCCAGTCTGCTAAAACAGCGGTATGACCAACAGCAGTGGACTGGAGGGAAATTTAAAACCGGCCGGCACCCCTGCAGACTCCCGACAAGGAGACTCGCCGCCCGAGAACCGCTGAAATGCCGCCCGAAAAACGGCAGACAGCCTCTAACAGCAAGGTCAGGACCAACCTCAGGCTGGAGACAGACACGGAAGATGGGATCAGCACTTCAAACAAGAAACAAGAGTGTCTGTTTCTCCAAGCCAGAGGAAGGTCATGGAACTAAAAACTCCAGCGAGACTACCTCAGTAGCAGGGGCAAGTCCGCCAAGCCTGCTAACACTCCCACTCCAGTGCCTAACAGCACTGGCCATCTCCCTTGTCGAGGGATTGATGGGAACCAGAGCTGGGCTGGTCAAGAAGAGGGGTCACTGGCTGAATAACATCGGGAGTATGCTTGAGGTACAGGATCAGGAAGAGCTGCTGGGTGAGGCCGCTGTGTGGCTCCACCACTAGCGAGATGGCTTTTCAGTCTCAACTGACGGCCAGCTTACTACCTGTTCTTTTCAAAAAACCTCTCCAAGACAGGTAGTCACGCCTCCCTTAAATTGCATTTACTCAAAGTGCCCACCGTTATTGGGGAGTACATTGAGCATAGCTTTTAAAAACCCAAATATCTTAAAATGAATTTGATATCTCTGACGTCGGCTATCATTTTCGCATGCTCTTTCCAGAGGGTCAGGGTAGTATGGCAAAACACCTGACCATACTGTTCGCAGTGCTCCGCAACTTCTCAGGAAGTTATAAAACCTGCCCTCAACTCAAATTTTTTTTACAGGACTGTGAGAACGCCGACCTCACAACCACAGATCCTGCTGTCTGGCTAAGTTACCAAACCAAGCCTAAAAAACTGGACGAAGTGTCCAAAATATTCGGCGCAAGAGGGCAGGGTCTGGAATGAGCACCACACGTAAACCAGTCAGCAGTACCTCTAACACGTCCACCAGGAGGGTCTACCTCATGGTACTGGTGAAAGCTCGGGGCCTGCATGCCAATCCCGTAAGCCTTTCAGGCCAGGGCCCAGAGCAGGCCCCATGGAAAATGCGCCACCCCCCAACATCACCGCCACGTCAGACAACGTGCAAGACTCGTTGGACCGGCAGGAAACAGAAGAATACCCATAACCATGGAGGTAGGTGGGTCTGGTTCCTACCAACGTATAGAAAATAGGGGCTTAATACTAACAGGGGGGAGATTACACCTGTTTTAAGAAGCACGGGAGTCTATCACGAGTGATCAGTATATTCTCAATGGCTTTAGTGGATACAAAATACAATTCATACTAGAAAAATTGCCACCAGTTCAACATTTACCCCAGACGGTATTTTCCCTCTCCGTTAAAGAAACGAGAGGGACAAGCTGAACTGGTGAGACTAATTACAAAGGGTATCATGGGAAACATGAACCCTTGGAATTCGTATCAAATATTCGTCACTAAACCCAAAAAGATGGTGGATGTCGCATCATCATTGACTTAACTTCACTAAATATGTTTGTTAAGAACATACATTTCAAAATGGAAACGGTTGTTACTGCCAAACAACTAATTTTCAAAGGATACTTCATGGCAAGCATTGATCTTAAAGATGTTTACTATTTAGTACCATTCACAAGGGTCATCGCAGATACCTGAAATTTACCTGGATGGGGCAGCTATGGCAATTTAAAACGTTACCCAATGGGTTCACATCGGCCCAAGATTATTCACCAAGGTACTAAAACCAGCTCTGGCAATATTCACAAGACAAAAACATATTGTCATGGCATATAGATAGATATAGATAGATATGCCTTTATTGTCATTCAGACCGAAGTCTGAACGAAAATCTGAACGAATATCTTGATGATATCTTAAAAAAATAGGCAAGACCATGGAATTGACTGTGTCAGCTACCAAACAGTTATTCAAAACCCTGGGATTGTCTTACATCCAGATAAATCTAAGTTGAAGCCATCCACAATCATGGGCTACTTGGGCTTCACAATTAATTCAGTCTACGTGACTGTAACATTGCCAAGAGACAAAACAGTAGAATTGGCACAATCATGCAACAATTAATGGTCCACGTACTCCCAACTATTCGACAAGTAACAGAGTAATTGGGAAAATGGTAGCAGCATTTCCGGCTACAAAATTCGGACCTTTGCACTGTCAAAACTTACAAAGAGCAAAGGTACAAGCACCAAAACGACATACAGGTCATTATGATCGTGTCATGAAGTTACCCACTGAAGCAATATCATAACTACAGTGGTGGGCAAAAAACGTTTGGCATAATTTCAACCTATTATCATCACTAACAAGTAGTAGATGGACTAACCCAGAGTCATCGTTACCACTTACACTGGGCATTAATTATCTACAGATGTTGGGTGACTTTTATGGTTTAAAAGCATATGCACAAATATGCATCACTTGCATGTACGGTTACAAATAGATAATACTACGGTGGTGGCCTACATTAACCATATGGGCGGCATAAAGGAGGAGGAGCCATCTTGGTGAACGGCTGCTAGCCAGCAGCCGTCCGTCTTAAATTCGTTTTTTTTTTAGTTTTTAGTGAGTCCTGTTTTTTTGTTTGTAGGGGATATGGTCTTTTAATGTGGGGGGGTAGGTGTTACTTTATTTATAGGTCCCTACCTGGTCGGTTTGGCAGCTTTTTCTCCGGGCTGCCCGTCGACCCGTCCTCGTGGCCTACCTGCGGGCTTGGAGCGCCGTTTCTTGGCGGGAACCACCCAGCACCTCGGTGGCGGCACAGCATTGGAGCGCTGGAGCGCTGGAGCGCTGGAGCGCTGGAGCGGAGCGGAGCGGGCGATGCCTTGCCTGGGTCGCCGCGCTGGAGCTCTGGCGAGCTGGACCGCCGTGAGCAACATCTCCGGGCTGCGGGTTTGCGGAGCGTAGAGGCGGCGTGCGTAGACTTTTTCATCTGGAGCCTGGGAGCGCCAAACCGACGCGGCCTTGTCGGCTTCGGCAGCCGCGGGCTCCAACCAAGAAGCGGCCGTTCCAAGTGGCCCAGCCGCCGAAAGGACTCTCCCGACGCCGGGGCAAGACCACCCGGTGAGAACGGCCAGGGACATCGGGCTTCCGTAGAGGCAACTGCGGTGGCCCCAATAGGCCTGACTTTGGGGTGAACATGGGGTGGGGACTGGACATCGTGCCTTCCCCGACAGTGCTACCCACTGTGGGGGGATGATTTTTTGTCTAATTGTAGTCCTGTAGGTCTGTGTCCAAGATGGCTGCCATGAAGAGAGAGTGGACGCTGGCACGCTTTGGCTGCCGCTGCTCCCTCTTCACACTGTGTTTTTGATTTTCTGTTTTTGGATTGAATTCTGTTTTTAATTTGTGTCACTGTGATGTCTTTAATTACTTGTTTTATTCCGATTACTATGTAAGGTGTCCTTGAGATGTATGAAAGGCGCCCATTAAATAAAATTTATTATTATTATTATTATAAAATCGGTATCATGCGACAAGTTGGTCAACACAATTTGGCAATGGTGTGTCGAAAGACATATTTGGCTATCAGTAACTTACCTGCCAGGTAAGCTAAATACAGTGGCAGACACCAGGTCACGTAAATTTAATGACAACATCGAATGGATGTTAAACCCCCCAAAAATTTGCAAAAGTTATCAAGCAATATGGCACGCCAGATATCGATTTATTTGCATCAAGGCTAAATCACCAGGTACCTATGTATGTCGCTTGGGAACCAGACCCCGAGGCAGCAGCGGTAGTTGCGTTCGCGCTGGATTGGGTAAATTCTTCTTCTATGCATTTCCTCCCTTCTGCCTCATCAGTTGGGGACTACGCACAATACAAATGGACTCTGCTTCAGGTATTTTGATAGTACCCGACTGGCCTACGCAGCCATGGTTCCCAAAACTCCATGACATGGTTGTTGAAACTCCGATGGTATTCCCCAGTGACCCAGAGTTATTTCCACTCAGTGTCGGGCACAAGCCACCCGTGCCATGAAAAAATCAAACTCCTGGGTTGCAGATTCTGCACAAACCACTTCTGGGACTGGGATTATCAGAACTGTCGACACTATGTCAGCATCCCTTCGAACATCCACTAAAAAACAGCACTTGTCCAGCATCAAGAAATGGGAGAAGTACTGCTTGGATACAGGGACCACCTACTCAACCGCTACAGTTACCAACGTACTGGAATTCCTGGCGAACCTCTGTAGATGAAGGACTCAGCTACAGAGCCATCAACACAGCTAGAAGTGCCCTGCCTGTCTATTTAAAACCAGCTCCAGGACAACAGGCCATGGGGTCCCACCCGCTGGTGGTCAAACTAATGAAGGGTATTTACAACTCTAACCCCCTAGACCAAGATACACCCATACATGGGATGTCAGTGTGGTCCTGACATACCCCAGGGGATGGTCACCAGCCAGATCCCTCAACCTGGAACAATCTATGCTCAAAACACTCATGTTGATGGCACTTGTATCTGCACAGAGGGTCCAGTCACTACACCTATTGCGACTGGACAGCATGCTCACAGCTCCAGACCAGATCTCTGTCATTATCCAGGGACTGATCAAACAGAGCAGACCAGGAGCACCTAATCCACTCGTGGAATTCCGGGCTTACCTGCCAGAACCACGGTTATGTGCCATGACCCACCTACTATCCTACATAGACACAACCAAAATATTCGAGGGAGATGAAAAGCCTTGTGGGTCAGTCATAAAAAACCTTATGGTCGGGTGACGAGCCAAACCATTGCGAGATGGCTCAAGCAGGTGCTAAAAACTGCTGGGATAAACACTAACATGTACATATTTTATTCCACCAGGGCAGCATCCACGTCGACGGCTAAAAGAATGGACGTGCCTATAGACCACATCCTGGCTACAGCAGGATGGTCGGGGGAAAGACCGTTCAGAAATTTTTATAATAAGCCATTGGCAAAACCTGTTTTATTTGCAGGAAAGATTTTACAGACTGCAAATATTTAATTTAAGCCCAGGGGAGCAATTTAATTTCTTTGTTGTTATTGTTAAAAAATACCATTGTGTTTTTCTACAAACAGATTCATTGGTTGATTACGATAACACACTTCCTCCCTCAAAGACTTCGGCAGTGCGTGAAGTAATAACTGTTACACGGTTTGAAATCACAGAGCTTTGAAGTCCTCACGGAATCACTCACGTGACTCCGAAGTAAAATAGTAAGATTAAATGAGAACTTACCAGTTTGAAGTTTGATCTGTATTTTATGAGGAGTTACGATGAGGGATTACGTGCCCTCCGCTCCCACCCTCAATAATATGGGTCAAACTGATAAACTGATGTCTCCTTGTCTTTACTATGTTTACTTCAATAACTGTGTCTATCTGTGATTCCACACCGCTGCTTTGAAGTATGCCGCGCATGCGTGCTGAGCGGGCTCTTCACGTAATCCCTCATCGTAACTCCTCATAAAATACAGATCAAACTTCAAACTGGTAAGCTCTTTAATCTTACTATTTTGTTGCACTCTGTAATTCCATCCAGTTCTCATCCGATCATCCGATGTTTCGGGACAGGATCTTCCTTCAGATTGATTAGATAACATTTTAAATTGGGACCCTTCTCCAGTTCATCATTTTCCATTATTGGATCATTATGCCAAATTACATTAATACCACAATATCCCACAAAATTCAACTAAAAAAAAACAGTTTGATCTTCAGACTTTAGAGATACGATGTGGATACAGGTCCTTCGGCCCAACAAGTCCGCGCCAACCAGCGATCACCTATACACGAGCACTATCCTACACATTAGGCAGAATTTACAATTAACTGAAGGCAATTTACCTACAAACCTGTATGTCTTTAGCGTGTGGGAGGAAACCGGAGCACCCAGAGAAAACCCAAGCAGTCACGGGGGGAGAATGTACAAACTCTGTACAGATTAAACTTGGGTTTCTGGCACTATAAAGCAGCTACTCTACCGCTGTGCCACTGTACTGCCCCTATTTTGTAGGAATTGATTCCAAGATGAATATTGGCAGCACCAAATGCAATCTTTTTTGCTCCTCAGAAATGTATTATACAATTACGACTAATGGGCCTGTCCCACTTAAGCGATTTTTCAGCGGACTGTCGGCGACTGTCAAGTTTGTTGCTAACAGGGGTTATGTCCATAATTAAATAAACCCCATTAAAAAACTGGGATGCCTAATATCTTATCTATTTCTAGCTAAGGCCATTGTGGATTAACTCGATGAGAGTCTTGGATGTTCACTTCAAAAGGTTGCAAGATGTTTGGCATCATACACAATTAACAAGATGGGGAAGGAATATAAACTTGACTTCACTTCGTCCCATCAAATAGCAACGGTGTCCCTGTATGCTTGTCCTAAATTGCACCAGATTTTAACAGGAGTTATGTCCTTAATTAAATAAACCCCATTCACAAAAATAGGGAATGCTCAATAGAGCAAGCAGCATCTGTAGATAAACAGGCCGATGATCTTTCATCAGATCTGTACAATCAATTATCTACCTCTCTCCAAATATGCTCCACAACTTGTTCATTATTTCCAGAATATTTTGTAGCATCTACAGTATTCGCATTTTTTGTATCCCTTTATCTATTTAGTAAAATTAGTTTTTTTTTAATGATCCCAAGATGTGCAACAAATGGTTAAGTACAAGTTAACTGATTATTACTTTATTAGGAGAATGTTTTAAGCTCCTTGCTGCATGCGTAATCAGAACTATAAATTTCTTTGGGCTATTTTAAACACTAACCACAGCTAAAGCAGGAAATAAGTTCTTATTTTAAATCGCAGACATGTTAACATGGCAACATAGCCCTCCAAAATAGGAAGACTGTCAACTCACATAAAACAATTCCTTCAGAGGACACTAAAAATACTGGCAGTATCACCCGGTCAGCTGAGCTCCTGCAATATATGAGGGCTATTCACCCTCTTCAAGTTGACATTTGCTGAAAATTACTTTAAGAAGCTCCGTCAGAAAAGCCTGGTAATTTTAATCATTGCATCTAAAATACACCATACAAACCACAGACCAAAATACATATCAAACTGACTCAAAGAACTGAAAGCGATGACATTTCCAGTTAGACACGTCAATTCTGCATTAAATTTACTCTCAGTTTGGCCAAATGTATAAAAATGAGTATAGCAGGCTATAAATAACTGTGACTTGTACTTTATTTTCTGTTCTTAATCCCTTGTTAATTGTTTATGGACTTAATAGGAAAAGGGAAAGAAAGAGATAATCCTTCCCATCCACTGTGTCACGACCGTGCCCATATTTTCGGCCAGACATCCCTGGTGGTGATTGTGTCAGGTGTATCCAAAATTGGGAAAAATGCATGCATGTTTAAGCATCAATGAAGCAGGGATATATTTATTCATGGGTAGAATCACTATGTAATGTGACAGATTCATTTTCCATGGCATTTTTATTTTTAACTAGAACTTTGGAAATCAAATCCATTGATTGTCCTGTAAATGACTGGTCTTCATTAGTGGCTCCAATACCAAGAAATAAATAAATTATGGATTTGACTTTCTTTTTAAAGACACATTTATTCACAGGATTTGAACACTGATATATCCATCCTTAATGGCTCCTGAATTGACATAAATGAAATTCAGGTTTGGGGTGAGATCTAAGCAAGACAGATTGATAAAACTGGGAAATTTACTGACAAGAGCATTAGAAACAGGAGCACAAGATAAGAACCTCAGTTTTGCACCTTCATTCAACAAGATCGCAGATGATCCAATCATGACCACGACAGCCCTTTGCACTTACTGCCCATACACCTTGGCTCTCTTGAAGCTAGATATTGATATGAGACTTTTATAATATTAAATATACTTACATTTCCAGCTGCCATTGTGGGATTCAAGCTGAGCCTCTGGTTCCAAGGCTCATAATCCAGCAATAGATATGTTAAGATAAACACAAAATGTTGGAGTAACTCAGCAGGTCAGGCAACATCCCTGGAGAAAAGGAATAGATGATGTTTCAGGTCAAGTGTCACCTATTCTTTTTCTCCAGAGATGCTGCATGATCTGCTGAGTTACTCCAGCATTTTGTGTCTACCTTCAGTACAAACCAGCATCTGCAGTTCCTTCCGACACACAAAGGGATATGTTATGTTACCCAGTAATGTTATTGACGACTATCGAGTGGCTCTTGTTGAGATGCTTCAACAAATGAATCTATTGTTTGAAATCTGATTGCGATGTTTCCACTTTTCAATGGTGACCATCATTTTCCATAGAAAAACACCCGTTTTGGTTTCAGGTAAGACGACTATGACTCTCACAGCAATAAATTGATGAGATTGAGAATAGGAATGTGTTCCACTTATTAGACCGGTTGGACGTACAGAGGTTTCAGGCATGAAGGGGAGGATGCAAAAGAGAGGGGGTGGGCTGCAGCCATACGTAGTGAGAATATCTTGGAGGGATCGTCAAGGAGGCAATACTGGTTGAATTTAGGTATTAAAGAGAGGCAAAGACTGTGTTTGGGTTATCTGATAGGCATCGAGACAGGGTAAACTCGCAGAAAGCAGCTGGCCTGAATGGAATCTGTAGACATGTTATGACATCATGTGGCAATCAGCTGACCACAGTTCTTGGCAAAATCTTCAACCCTTCACTTCAACACTCTACTGCTCCCTTATGCTTCAAGAAAACCTATATCATTCCAATCCCCAGAAAAAATAAAGTGATGTGTCTCAGTGGCTCTAAAATTGATTAGAATAAAGTAGTTCAATTATGCTTTATTTATCACATATGCAACTGTACAATGACATTTTACATATATTACACATGCGGGCGCCATCATTTTTGGTATAATATTTAAAATCCAAAGCCTGGTCAGCCATCGCACTCAGTGAACTGACGTCCCTCTCGCTCCTCGCCCGGCCATCTTCGTGTCCCTGCGACGCCTCCTGCAGTTGACCTTGAAGGTGCTGGAGGCATTACCCAGTTCTCCCTGCTACCGCGCCACTCCTAGTACCCGACATCTCCAGCACCCTCCCGATTATGCCGTCTGACAAGCTTTTGGGTGGGTTCCTAGTCCCGCCATCTGACGAGACTTCAGGCGGGTTACCGGTCCTGCCAACCGACGTGCCTTCGGGCCAGTCCCGTTGACCGACACACCTTCAGGCGGGCTATGCGCTGTGGCCGTGGCACCTCTGGAAGTGCTCTGAAAGATTGGTAATGTCCCACTTTTAAATTAATCTTCAGGACAATCTAGACCCCTTGCAATTTGTATGCAGGAAAAGTAGGTCTCTGGAGGACACCATCTCTCTTGCACTATATTCAGCTCTGGATTACCTTGGCAATAAGAACATTATGTCAAGATGCTATTCATTGAGTATAGTTTAGCCTTCAACACCATTACATTGAATAAGCTCATACCTAGGCTTATGGACCTTAACCTTGGAGCCTACATCTGCAAACATCAGATAGTTAGAATTGGTCATAATTATTCCTCCAATCTGACCCTCAACATTGATGTCCCTCATGGTTGATTGATAATGCCCTTATTCTATTCACTATACACCCATGACTGTTGGGCCAAGTCCAAAGCCAACTCTTTAAGTATGTAGATGGTACCACTATGCCAGCTGGATGAACTATGATGACAAGAAGCACAGCAAAGATAGCAAAAACCTTGTGTCATGGTATTAAGACACCAATCCATCCCTTAGCATCAGCAAAATCGAAACAGTTGGTTATAGACCTAAGGATGCGTGGATGGTGGGGGTGAACATAATTTTGTCTTCATCAACAGAGCTGCTCTAAAATTGGTCAACAACACCAAAGTCATCCATATTACCAGCAACCTGACATAGTCCCTTTACTCTGATGCTGTGATCAAGAAAGCACATCAGCACATTTTACTTTATTTGATGCCTCTGAAGATTCATCATGCCCTCGGGGATTCTGCCACACTTTTGCAGGTGCACTATAGAAAGGATTCTGATGAGATGCATCTCAGCTTGCTATAGCAATCTCCTTTTACTTGACCAACTGAACTTGCAGGGATTGGTGAACATAGCTCAGTGCATCACAGGTTTATAATTTTCTACCATCCAGTTCATCTTCCCATTGCGTTACACCTAAAAGGGTGGAATATCATCAAGGGTGTCTGCCTCCCTGCCCATTCCCTTTGCTCCATTCTACCACCTGGGAGAAGATAGAGGAGCGTTAAAGCTCAGACATTCAGAGTAACAACAGATTCTTCCCCAATGCTGTTAAACTCCTGAACCAATCATTTTCTTCACACCCCTTTTACCCAGAGGGGTTTCATGCGTACTCTAGCTCTTAACCCTAACTCATTTGGTTGTTCCATTATTGGATCTTAATTTTTTTTTCACTACTCTGATTGCACTACAATCGTGCACCATTCTACCACTTTGCACTCATCATTGTATTGTTGTATTTATCGTTACTGTACAGTATATATGCTGTTTACTCTGTGAACTTTGTGTGAATAAGGAATTTCATTGAACCCTGGTGTTTATGACAATAAATTGATCTGAATCTGACTTGGATGTTAATGTGGGAGGTTTGATTGGTAAGTTTGCAGATGACATGATAATTGGTGGTGGTGTGCATTGTAAAGTTTTCGAAAGCTACAACAGCATACAAATCAGTCGGAAAGTTGGGCAGAACATTGGCAGATGAAATTTAATCCCCACTAGCATTTTGGAAAGTCAAATAGGGGGAGTTCAGTTAATGGTCAGAATGTTAATGAACAGACACTGATGGGTCCAAATCCATAGCTCCATGAAAGTGGCAATGCAGGTAGATTGAGTAGTTAAGAAGGCATATGGCATGTATGCCTTCAATAAATCAGGGCATGGAATATATTATGATAGTCTAGAATATAAACATTGGTACATTAGGCTGTAAATTCACAAACACCAGTTAGGCCACCCTTGAAGTATTGTGTGCACATGATAGGAAGAATGTGATTCTGCAGGAGCTTGAGAAAATTCACCAAGATGTTGCCTGGATTGGAAAACATTAGTTTGGGGAAGAGAATGAACAGGCTGGGTTTGTTCTCCCTGGAGCAAGAGATTAAGAGGTGACCTGATAGAAGTATTGGAGTCTGAGAGACATTGATACAGTAGGTAGCTAACATCTTTTTTTCCATAGTAGAGGAACCAAAAACAAGGGGAAATAGGTTTAAGCTGAGAGGAAGGGGCTTTAAAGGTGATTTGCGGGATGTTTTGTTTTGCAGAGAGTGGTTGATGACCAGTAGGTGCTGCCAGAGGAGGTTGTGGAATCACATACAATCACTCTATTTAAGAACCATTTAGGTCAATACCTAAATATGTTAGGCATAAAAGAAAGGACACTAAGTGCTGGAGTAACTCAGTGGGTCAGGCAGCATCTCTGGAGAACATGGATTGGTGATTTCAGGTAGGGACCCTTCTTCAGACTACAAAGCTTTGTGTCCTTTTTTATAAACCGGTATCTGCAGTTTCTCATTTCTAAAAGGCATAGCAGAATGTGAAGGCAAATTGAATTTTAGAAATGATCAAAATGGTCAGCATGGGTGAGGTGGGCTGAAGAATCTATTGATGTCCTGATGACTATCACATCCAATAATGGATGTATGGAACTATTTTCTGAGCAATAATTGTTTTATAGAATCCAAATATCAAGCATAGACAGAGGTTCTTTGTTCTCTCACTCTGGTATTGGCTCTTTATAGATCTAGCCAATTACTCTTACATTCTTTGTAGTCCAAAGTTTTCCCTTCAAATACTTAACTATCTTCTTTAATGGTTAATATTAAAAATGTTTCAACACACTTTCTGACACTGCAATTGAGGTCATAAGAAAATGATGTGTGTAAA
Organism: Amblyraja radiata; assembly: GCF_010909765.2. Taxonomy (NCBI): domain Eukaryota; kingdom Metazoa; phylum Chordata; class Chondrichthyes; order Rajiformes; family Rajidae; genus Amblyraja; species Amblyraja radiata. The sequence goes on along the minus strand of NC_045957.1, from coordinate 48,538,826 downwards.
TAAACATTCATCTCCCATTGGACCTTTTGCCATTTGTTTTAACTCTCTGAACACTGGCCACTAACCTTCCTGCTAATGGAAGGAATGTCTCCTTACTTAATCAAAACCTCTCAACATCTTGAAATAGCTCTTCAAGTTTCTCTTTAAATCTGTAGACATGTTATGTAATTTTCTTTCATGTAGTTATGAAGGAGGCTGCAGAAATTCTTAGGATCCCAGAAAGATGCACGAACATAAGTTTAATCTTCAGAGCCTTCTGTGACTAACCTCATGATTATGGTACCCCAATGGTACCATTGAACTTTATTGGACCTTGGGGTTTGTCACATAAGGTGCTTGAGATTAAACGTAAACCTCAAGGTCTTGTATGCTACGGATTTGGCCTCATGCACTTAGATGGAAAGCCATTCTTTCATCAAGATATAATCATGGATGGAGTAAGGGAAAACACTATGTATTTTGGTCATGGGCCATGGAGGTTGTGTGAAAGAAGGCCCCATGGAAGAAGGCAGGGGGGGGGGGGGGGGGAAAGACAGATGAATCAACGAGGGAATGGAACCTGAAGCACAAAGTCATCAACAGCGGCGGCGCAGCGCTGGATTCACCGCGGAGCGGGCGATGCCTACCTGGATCGCCGTTTGGAGCTCCGGAGCATTGGGCCACTGCTCCAACATCGCTGAGCTGTGGTTTGGGAGAGCTTCCAGCACGGGCGGCGATGAACAGCATCGCAGAGTCCTGGGACCCTTTGCCGACGGCCGCCAGTGTTGCATCTCCGCCCAACGCAGCCTGCGGACTTTGGGAGCCGCGGACTCCGGTAGGAGGTGCCTGACTCGGATGTACAGGCCGCTGAGGAGGTCCTCCAGTCCCGACGTCGGACTTCCATCACCCCGGCAAGCGGGCCTAATCATCGGGCCGCCCGGAACGGCGACAGCGGAGGGCTCGGGAGGCCCTGACCACGGGTGAACATTAGGAACATTAGAGGAAGATGACTGACTTTGGTGCCTTCCCTCACAGTGGGAAACTTTTGATTCTGCTGCGTGGGGATGTTTTATGTTCAACTCTATCGTGTGTTGTGTTCTTTATTTTAATTGTATGGCTGTATGGTGATGACATTTCACTGTGCCAACTGGCACATGTGACAAATAAATGTATCTTGTATCTTGTAAAGTCAAGGTTAATGCTGGTCGTAAATGGCTGCTGGGTAAGAATCAGACAAGAAGCAGCAAATGGGGCAAGTAATCAAACTGGTGAGAGTGTTTGGAAAGTGATCAGGTGACAGTGCAAGAGTTGGGCTCAGCATTCACAAGGGGAAACGTACAGATGTGCGGTGTGCTCCATGAGTAAATCAATTACAAAGCACATATAAAAAATGGACACGTGATAAATTACCAGGCCATTCTGTATGTTGTTAGGACATCTGCAAAGGCACAGTGGTCACTTCCTATGCCACTTGATCACTGATCAAAAAACAAACCTTACACTAATAGGTAAATATTTGAACATGTAACAATTAGGAACTGCAATGCTAGTCTGTACCAAAGACACAAAATGCTGGGGTAACTCAGCTTGACCCACTAACTTACTCCAGCATGTTGTGCCTTTCTTAGATAAATTACTTACTGATGGACACCTTGAGGTGTTGAAGCTGCTCCTGTCAGAAATGATCAAAACAAAGCACTGGAGGAATTCAGCAGAACAAGCAGCATCTATGTTGAGAATGGACAGGCAATGTATTGGGTCTGGACCATTCTTCGAAATGCATCGGCAGTAAGTAGCTAATTGTCCATCTGCAGCCAATGAGTAACGCCCACTGCCAAGTTTCAAACAGTGCCACGCTGGCCTTTAAGGGAAGCAGGATTACTGTAAGATGAACATATTTCATGTTTTATTATTGTTATATATTCAAACAGTACAGGGAAAGATGCAACTCAAAATGTTGCATAGGTTTCTGTTCATTTGCCTTGCTTATGTGAATCAAACTATTTGTTGGCTCAAAGCCTGGTTTGCACTGATGAAAGATGCACCGGTTTGTTTGTTGTTCGGAAAGAAAATTCAAATAACATCAGACAATACATTCCAGTTTATAAAGTAAAGATAAATAAGCCTCTGCAACAATCTCTGCAATGCACATATCATTTATCCAGATATTGGACAACAAATGGTGTGCTACAAATCATGGAAAACTTGAAATCTGCTTAAATCAGCAACCTCTGACAGTGAACCCTGTAAAATATTTAAGGTGCTCGTGCAAAAATAAAGCACTCTCCCTTAAGACTATGAATATTTGGGTTTTACGTTTTTCTTGCCAAAATTCACACTCACAGCTGTGGCATGTTGCTATAGTTGCAACAGCTTAAAATAAACAGTAAAGTTAAAAGACAAAAAACAGAAGAAAGTGCTACATAAATATAGTTGCTTTATCTCAAACTACATCATTGCCCAAAACTTCACTTTATTTCGGTCCAAGATCAAGCATTTTGTGCAACATATAGAAGTTTTAAGAAGAGGAAATAGAAAGCAAGGCCTCTGTTGTCATTGACAAACACCAGAATCTAAATTGTATCTTTCCCTCCTCTCTGAATCACTGGTTTGTTGTTTTCTCAATTACAAAATTATTTTGCTCTGCTCCGTGTGTAAAATTGCCAAATGTCTCCTTATTGAAGTAGCTTTTGATAAAGTCCATGCAATAACAACGGCAACAGTCCTTGACTCCCAGGGAACAAAGACAACACTCAATGTAATGTCTAATGACGCAGATCATGACACTGATCATTATATACTGCAGTCATCAGTACCTCAGGCATATTGCTTCAACTAACAAAAACAGCTGCATTTTCTACACTGATGTAAACTGCAAGATTAAATGTTTCCCAGAAACAATTTATCTATTTGTTTTAAACAGAAGAGTGGAAATAAAACACAATCAGCTGAAAACTGAAAATATTCCATGACAAAATTGTAGGCAGGAAGTTACCCACTGAGAATTTCAGGGGAACAGATTCTACCATACAAGATAAATGAGTCATTGAGTCATAGAGTGATACAGTGTGGAAACTGGCCCATCGGCCCAACTTGCCCACACCGGCCAACACTAGTCACACCTGCCAGCATTTGATCCATATCCCTCCAAATGAGCTTGAAATGAGCTCCAAATGAGTCCCTTCAAATGAGCTTGAATAAAATTCCACAATTTCTCTGCGAGTGGTATCCATGCCAAGTGCATGGTCCCATTTGTTCCTTAGTGCTGTGGATTACACAAGACCAACTTTATGAATTAACCTACGAATCAACTGGACACAAAGTGCTGGAATAACTCAGTCGATCAGGCAATATCTCTGGAGAACAGGGATAGGTGACATTTCAAGTCTGAAGAAGGGTCTTGACCTGAAACATCGCCTGTTCACGTTCTCCAGAGATGCTGCTTAGCGTACTCATTTATTCAAGCACTTTGTGTCCTTTTGTATAGCAACTAGCATTTGCAGTTCTTTATTTTTATGTTATGCCTATAAATCTTTCCTATCCTGATACATGTTTTTCAAATATTGTTACTGCACCTGCCTCACAACTTCCGCTAGCAGCTTGTTCCATATACCCACAATGTGTGGAAAAAGTTGCCCCCAGATTCCTATTAAATATTTTCCCTTTCACCTTAAACCTATGTCCTCTTGTTTCCTCTACCCTGGATAAAACTGTGCATCTACCCCAACTATTCCTCTCATGATTTTACACATCTCTACAAGATCACCTCTCAGCCTCCTACGCTCCAAGGGATAAAGTTCTAGCCTGCCCAAAATCTCCCCCTAGATCAGGCCCTGGCCCTAGAGTCCTGGCAATGTCCTTGTAAATCTTCTGTACACTCTTTCCAGCACTTTTTTTCTGTGGCAGGGTGACCAAAACTGAACACAAAACTGCAAGTGTAACCATCTTGTAAAACTGATGAAGCCCTAAAAGGTCTTCTGCAGCACACAATCAACCTGTGATGCCACCTTCGGGGAACTTTGTACTTGTACTCCTAGATCCCTCTGCTCTACATCACTTTCTGGGGCCCTACCACTAACTGTGAAGGTCCATCTCTGGTTTGCCTATCCAAAATGCAACACCTTCCACATAACTGAATACAACGTTAGCCATTCCTTGACCCACATGCTTAGATGCAAAGGTAATCAAGATCCTGCTGTAATTCTTGATTACCTTTGTGACTTTCCACAGTACCACCTATTTTAGTGTCATCTGCAAACTTACTAATCATGCCCTGTATAACCTATCCCTCAGAATACTCTCCAGTAACTTAACAGATGTTAAGCTCATCGGCCTATAATTCCCAGCATTTTCCCTGCACAACATTTGCCACCCTCAAGTCTTCTGTCACCTCTCCTGGATTTGAGGATGACTCGTAAATTTCAACCAAGGCACCCGCAATTTCCTCTCCAGTTTCCTACAATGTCCTCGGATATATCAGATTAGGACCTGGAGATTTGCCAACCTTGTTTTTGACTAACGTGCTCTGGCTTCCTCCCACACTTCAAAGACGTAGAGGTTTATAGGTTAATTGGCTTTGGTAAAGATTGTAAATTATCCCCAGTCTATAGGATAGTGCTAGTGAACGGGGATTTCTGGTTGGTGCAGACGTGTTGGGCTGAAGGGCCTGTTTCCAGTTATCTCTAAACTAAACTACACTAATCTCTCTAACATTGGGATCTTCTTGATTGAGGATAACAATGTAGGTAGGAAGAATATTAAAGCAGAATATTTAAATTGTGTGTGGGAAGATTAAAAGTTGGTGTTCAGAGACGTACATAAGATATTACTATTTGCAGCAAGTAGTTAAAAATACAAATGGAATATTGTACTTTATGATAGGATGGTGCAATAAAGAGCAAGGAAATCTAGTTGCATCTTTGCACGTCATTGATCAAGTCACACACAAGCACTGCATACCAATTTGGACTCCTTATTCACAGGATAAACCTACCTTTGAAGACATATAGTCAGCCTAGCTTGACCATGCCGACCAAGGTGCCCCATCTACACTAGTCCCTCCTGTGCATATTTGGCCCAAATCCCTCTAAACGTTTCCTATCCATGTTCCTCACCAAATGGCTTTTAAATGTTTTTATTGTTTTTGCCTCAACCACCTCCTCTGGCACCTCATTCCACACACCCACCACCATCACTGTGAAAACATTGCCCCTCAGATACCTATTAATCTTTGCCCTCTCATCCTAAACCTATATCCTCTGGTTCTTGATTCCCCTGCACTGGGTAAAAGAGTCTGTGCATCTACCCTATCAATTCTCCCTCACGATATTATACACCTCTAGCCGGCCCAACCTTTCCCTGAGCTTAGGCCCTTAGACCTGGCAATATCCTTGCAAATCTTTGTAAATTAAAAAAAACCTGACAAATTGTGTGAGAATATTTAAAAATCAATTAAGATGCTTTAACCATATCAGTTTGAATTAGACCACAGAATATTTACAGTAAGTGTGATGTGCAGCAATTGCACTAAAATTACATTTACTAGAGTAAAAATACTGCATGGCTATTACTGTCCTTCATAGGGGAGGGGATTTGAATATATCTTGGGATATATCCCAAGGGAATATATAATTTGGAAATAATATTTGCATGAACTCCAAACGTAATATAGTCAGTTTAAAAGTTCAGATGACCCAAATTAAAAACATAGTTCAAATAATGGGATGGAATTATTCATTGGATCCCTAAAGCAGGTCATCGAGAAAAATACCTGTTGATACATGGGAATCAGCCATTCACTTACTGCTAAACAGCGCAATGTGATTATATATCCTCAATGTGTAGAAAAGAACTGCAGATGCTGGTTAAAAAAAGAGGATAGACACTTGTTGGAGTAACTCAACGGGACAGGCAGCATCTCTGGAGAGAAGGAATGGGTGATGTTTCGGGTCGAGACCCTTCTTCAGACTGAAACGTCACCCATTCCTTCTCTCCAGTGATGCTCCCTGTCCCGCTGAGATACTCCAGCATTTTGTGTCTATCTTGCATATATACCCTCAAAGATCAGCATTTAACTCAACATAACCAATCAAGAAATGCAACAGATGCATGCCACTCAACTGTCTGATGCACTTCACTGTGAGACCATTAAAGTACTGTCCTCAGAGCCGCTTAGCAAAAACACAGGGATTAGCCACGAGGCAACTGGATACTTTCAAGAGAGAGTGAGATTTAACACTTAGGGCTAAGGGAATTAAGGGAGGTGGGGAAAAAGCTGGAACGGGGTACTGATCAGCCATGATCATATTGAATGACGGTGCTGGCTCGAAGAGCTGAATGGCCTATTCTTGCACCTATTTTATATATTTCTATGTTTCTATTATTACTGGTCAGTCGATTATTAGAACAGTGAGACAATGCTAATTGTATTTGAGCAACCAGCAAGCAAACACACACTCTGTACCAGGTTGTCAGGGCACTTGAGACATGCTCATACCACCAAGAACACAATACCAAAAGCATTTTGCCAAAAAAAATTAATATGGATCCAGAACCTCTTGTATGAGAGAACTGGAAGCATAATTACATACAACCTGCAGGCAATCAGTGATACTTTGCTAAAATCAGTCAATGGGAAACAATAACGGAGAAACAATTAATTGCCTTGCAAAAAAGAGAATTAATCAGTTTTTAAATTGCTGTGTCTGTTACTAAGTTATATGTCATGAATACCAGATCATTCTGTGGTATGCAGTTTGCATAGATCAAAGATTATGGCTATTAACTGTATAAAGTGAGTAATGTGGCTAAAAATAGCTCACCAGAAAAAGCTCATTTTCTTTTAAAGGCAGCGAAAATGTGACAATTAAACTACTTCTGTCAATTGTCACCAAAATGACTAATTATTGCACTTGGCATTTGTATTGAAAAATACAACCAAATGCTGATGCAGGGTATTAGACCATGCCTTTTGATGTAAAAGATTGCAATGTTTTTGACAAACAATTAAAAATTAGCTTTTAAACAAAAAAATATGCAAACTATCAACTTACCACAAACACAAGCAAACATTTAATTAAAATATAACCATTCTAGTATTTACCGAGTCTTACTATTTTAAGAAGCAGCTTCAGATGTTCCGTTAATGCCATGAGCTGGATATAGGAAACACACAGATAGCTGAACTGAGAATAGAATGCTTTTTAACCATGAACTTTAAATATTGTACTGTGAACATGTTATAGGCTGCAGAATGGGTGTAGTTAGCAAAGACAAAAATGTACCATGCACAATTTATAGACTAGAAATTAAACCATGCACATATCGCTGTTAAGAGACAGGTGGTGACAAGTAATCTCTGGGCCTCTAATTGTACACCATAAGCTAAAAAGTAAAAGACAACAACAGGTTCAAGCGTATAATTGAATTACATGCAACTGGTCACGGGATATTATATACAATGAACAAATACTTCACATGCTTCTCACTTAATTTATTAATTATACTTCAGATCACTCACCTTTTCAAGTTTCAGTGACAACAGCCTTCTATTTAACGTGAAGGAATCGGTACCATGGGTCACAAGGGTGAACAGTAAACCTGGTTAAAATCAGCTGCATTCAAACATCACAAGCCCAATAAAGCTATCAAGGGTAGAGTCTGTAAAATGCAACTAGAAGTCAACTCCAAAGTCTGCAGGTGCAAGTTGGTGAGGACAGGGGTGGGAAATATGTCTTATAATTTCCAACACAGGCAAATAAGAACTTATGGTCCATAAGGAATTATTTGACAAGTGAAATGAACTTTACTTTTCTAGCCATTTTAAGTAGTTTCACTGTGAGTGCATACACACTTATGGCTTTGCCATAGGAAATATGTCAGCAGACATTCATGTTATGATGCTCTCACCCACCTGAGAAATTCAAAATGTAGAATATATGACATAGTTATTGAAACAGTGGCTGAAAATGTCACAACATGAATCAACGAGTAAAACGTTGCCTGGACTTTAACTACGCAAAGCCCTATCATGTCCTAAAGTACGGTGGGGAACCATGCTGATTTTAAATACATTTTGTCCGATTTTTAGACTGCAAAAGTTTCTTGAAGAGGACCGACAAGAGGGCAGGACCTATAAAGTAAATGGTAGGCCTCTGGGGAGTGTTGTAGAGCAGAGGGATCAAGTAGTGCAGGTGCATGGTTCATTAAAGGTCGAGTCGCAGGTTGATAAGTTGGTCAAAAAGGCTTTTGACCTTCATCAGTCACAGTATTGAGTATAGAAGGTACACAAAATTACTGGGGAAACTCAGCGGGTGCAGCAGCATCTATGGAGCGAAGGAAATAGGCGACGTTTCGGGCCGAAACCCTTCTTCAGACTGATGGGGGGTGGGGGGGGGGGGGGGAGAAGGAAGGAAAAGGGGAGGAGGAGGAGGAGGAGCCCGAGGGCGGGCGGATGGGAGGGTGGGAGGAGACAGCTAGAGGGTTAAGGAAGGGGAGGAGACAGCAAGGGCTAGCAAAATTGGGAGAATTCAATGTTAATGCCATCCGGACGCTAGGTCCCCAGACGGAATATGAGGTGCTGTTCCTCCAATTTCCGCTGTTGCTCACTCTGGCAATGGAGGAGACCCAGGACAGAGAGGTCGGATTGGGAATGGGAGGAGGAGTTGAAGTGCTGAGCCACCGGGAGTTCAGGTAGGTTATTGCGGACTGAGCGGAGGTGTTCGGCGAAACGATCGCCCAACCTACGCTTAGTCTCCCCGATGTAAATCAGCTGACATCTAGAGCAGCGGATGCAGTAGATGAGGTTGGAGGAGATACAGGTGAACCTTTGTCGCACCTGGAACGACTGCTTGGGTCCTTGAATGGAGTCGAGGGGGGAGGTGAAGGGACAGGTGTTGCATTTCTTGCGGTTGCAACGGAAAGTGCCCGGGGAGGGGGTAGTGCGGGAGGGAAGGGAAGAATTGACGAGGGAGTTGCGGAGGGAGCGGTCTTTGCAGAAGGCAGACATGGGGGGAGATGGGAAGATGTGGCGAGTGGTGGGGTCACGTTGGAGGTGGCGGAAATGGTGGAGGATTATGTGTTGTATTTGCCGGCTGGTAGGGTGAAAGGTGAGGACCAGAGGGATTCTGCCCTTGTTGCGAGTGCGGGGATGGGGAGAGAGAGCAGTGTTACGGGGTATGGATGAGACCCTGGTGTGAGCCTCATCTATGGTGGCGGAGGGGAATCCCCGTTCCCTGAAGAACGAGGACATTTCCGATGAGTATAGAAGTTGGGAGGTCATGTTGCAGTTGTATAAGACGTTGGTGAGACCGCGTTTAGAATATTGTGTTCAGTTCTGGGCACCATTTTTAAGGAAAGATATTGTCAAGCTTGAAAGGGTTCAGAAAAGATTTACGAGGAAGTACTTGCCCAGAGTAGGGGATTCGAGGACACAAGGTACTCGGGTCTCTATCATTACGATCATTACGAGGATGTTGCCTGGACTAGAGGGCATGAGGTGTAGGGAGAGATTGAGTAGGCTGAGTCTCTATTCCTTGGAGCAAAGGAGGAAGAGGGGTGATGTCATAGAGGTGTACAAAATCATGAGAGGAATAGATCGGGTAGGTACACAAGGACATAGGTTCAAGGTGAAGGGGAAAAGATTTAATAGGAATCCGAGGGTTAACTTTTTCACACAAAGGGTGGTGGGTGTATGGAAGAAGCTTCCAGATGAGGTAGTTGAGGTTGGGACTATCCCAATGTTTAAGAAGCAGCTGGACACAGGGCCGGATTTACGTATAAGCTTGACAAGCTTAAGCTTAAGGCCTGGAGATCTAGGGGGGCCTCGCAGAGCCGGATTTACCACTAGGCTTCATAGGGCCTCGAAATCTAGGGGGCCTCAGGCCAAGGCAGGACACCTGCCGTTCAACTCTGGGCGGGCCCCCCTCTCTATCTCTCTCTCTCTCTGTCTGTCACTCTCCATCTCCGCCCGCCATCCATATCCGTGTCCGGGCTGCCGGGTCTCCGCTCTCCGCTCGCTCCTCATCCGCAGGCATGGCAGGCCTCCTCGCACATGCGCACTGCTACGGCCAGCACATCCTCCCCAGCACATGCGCACAACCACGGCCAGCGCATCATCGGCCGCCCTGCGCATGCGCACAACCACGGCCAGCACATCAGCGGCCGCCCTGCGCATGCGCACTGCCAAGACAACTGGTCGGCGCTGGGCACATTCTCCCTCGCTTTGAATTGTGGGAGATCTGGCCGCCATTGCTATCCGGTCGCTGCCTCGCCGCGACCGCTGAAAACCAACGCAGAATCACTCCCTGACCCTGGATCTGGAGCAACTCCCTGGAGTAACTCTTGCTTCTGGTTTCCTGGTCTTCCATAAATATTCTAAATGGAATTTAAACTGGTGGAGGGCTGAACAATAACAGTCTATTGCATTTTATCTGTTTATTTATTGTTTATATATGTATGGTCTATGATATATAAAAAAACTGAACTTTAATCTCCTGTTCTGTATTATGTTTACATATTCTGTTGTGCTGCAGCAAGCAAGAATTTCATTGTCCTATCTGGGACACATGACAATAAAACTCTCTTGGCTCTTGACTTGGACTTAAGCAAAAAAGGGTTCTTGGGTAAAAAAGAGGTACCTTAAATTTAGTTGCATCTGGTTCGGTAACTATGGTAGGGTGAAGACTATTCCATGCTTTAATTGTGCGGGGGAACTCCATGGAGCAGCCAGCAACTCCGGATAGAAGAAATTGGGTGATGTTTCGGGTAGAGACCCTTCTTTAGACCCTCTGGTTTTAGTGTTTGTAGTTTAATTTAAAGATACAGCGTGGAAACAGGCCCTTCAGCCCACTGAGTCCACGCCAACCACCGATCACCCATACACTAGTTCTATCCCACACATTAGCGGAGTAAGTCAAGATTCAAGAGTGTTTTATTCTCTCACGTTCCAGATAGAACAATGAAATCCTTACTTGCAGTAGCACAACAGAATATGTAAAAATAGTACTCTGTAAACAATGTTATAAACGAGAAAACAAAACAGTGTATATTTACAGCTATATTTATAACTATATAAATTAGCTATATATAACTATATAAATATATGTGTGTGTGTGTGTTTGTGCGCGTGCGTGTGTGCGTGTGCGTGTGTGTGTGTGTGTGTGTGTGTGTGTATGTGTGTGTGTGTGTGTGTGTGTGTATGTATATAATATATATAACCACACACAGACACACAATTTCCCTCCTGGGATTAATAACATTCTATCATACAGTATCGTGTGTGTAGGAAGGAACTGCAGATGCTGGTTTAAACTGAAGATAGACATAAAAAGCTGGAGTAACTCAACAGGTCAGACAGAATCTCTGGACAAAAGGAAAATATTACGTTTTAGGTTGGGTCCGAATAGGTTCCTGCACACCTTTGGAATGTGGAAGGAAACAAGAGCACCCAGAGAAAACCCATGCGATCAAAGGGAAAAGGAGCAAACTCTATACCGACAGCACCCATATTCAGGATCATTTCCGGGTCTTTGGCCCTTTTAGGCAGCAACTTTATGGCCAATGTACTACCCCATAGTCTTGAACTTAATTAAAACATACAGTAACTGTGAAGGGGAACATAGTGTCACTTGGAGATTTAAAACTGAAAATTGATTTTTTCATTTTTTTAGTAACCAAAGTTGTCAACGTCCATTTTTTTTGCGTTGTGGAAAAAATATATAGTGGCACAGCTGGTAGACCTGCTGCCTCACATGCAGAGATCTGTGGTCGATCCTGTCCTCGGGCACTTTCTGTGTTCAATTTGCACATTCTCCCTGCAAACGTGTAGGTTTCCTCCCACATCCCAAAGATACATTGGCTTTTTAGGTTAACTTGTCTGTAAAATTGCCCCTAATGTGTAGGGAGTGGGTGAGGAAAGTGGGATAACAGAATTTGTGTGAATGGGTACACAAAAATGCTGGAGAAACTGAGCGGGTGAGGCAGCATCTATGGAGCGAAGGAAATAGGCTATGTTTCGGGTCGAGACCCTTCTTCAGACTGATGTGAGGGTGGGGGGGACGGGAAGACAAAAGGAAGAGGTGGAGACAGTGGGCTGAGGGAGAGCTGGGAAGGGAAGGAGAAAGCAAGGATTACCTGAAATTGAAGAAGTCAATGTTCATACTGCTGGGGATTAAACTGCCCAAGGTGCTGCTCCTACAATTTACTGTGGGCCTCACTCTGGCCATGGAAGAGGCCCAGGACAGAGAGGTCGGATTCGGAATGGGAGGGGGAGTTGAAGTGCTGAGCCACCGGGAGATCAGGTTGGTTATTGCGGTCTCTGCGGAAAGCCAACAGGGGAGGAGATGGGAAGATGTGGCCAGTGGTGGGACCCCATTGGTAGACAAAAAAGCTGGAGAAAATCAGTGGATAAGGCAGCATCTATGGGGCGAAGGAAAATACGACATTTCGGGTCGAGACCCTTCTTCAGATTGATGTCGGGGGGGGAGGGGGGACACGAAAAAGAAAGGAAGAGGCGGAGACAGTAGGCTGACAACAGAGAAAAAAAATTAGGTGAGAGCCCTGCAAGGTATATAATATTTTTGACACTGTCATAGGCCTTTCTTACATATGCTGTCACAACACACTGTAGTCTCTAAACAAACCTTCAGTAATTTTCCTTGCTCTCCATTTCAGAATAATAGTGTTTTAAGTCCTATAACTCAACACTAGCACTGGCAATAAATAAATAAATAAAAAAGCGCAGCTTTCCAGCCCCTTATCTCATTGGCCACGCTCGGCTGCAAATCAGTATCAATCTGGTGGACTATCTTCCTCTAGTCGTGGGGGTGGGGAATTTTGAGGGGCCTCACAAGTGGAACAGCTTAGGGCCTCTTTTCATCTAAATCTGGCCCTGGCTGGACAGGTACATGGATAGGACAGGATTGGAGAGATATGGACCAGGCCCAGACAGTTGGGACTAGTGGAGCTGGGACATGTTGGCTGGTGTGGGGTTGTTGGGCCAAAGATCCTGTTTCCACACTGTGACTCCATGACTCTAAAACATCATGTACGTCAGCCAGAGTAGAAATGGTTGATCTGTAACACATTCTTACTACGTTGCAAAATGGGTTAGCGTTCTATGTAATTGGCTGAACGTCTGGCCAATTCCGACCAGGCCCATTCTAGAAAGACTTGATTCTTGTTTTAAATGTGGGTATAAATCTGGAACTTAATCACTTGGTTACAGATGGTGGTTCTTCCACATTTGTAGATGAGAGTTTAATATCTTAATCGTTTTTGTTTTACTGGTGGTAAAAATATTAAAGCCCTCAATCAGCAATTGCAACTCCGTACCCGAAAGGCCCATCTGTATTTTTGTGTAACGCCCTCTTAAATTAGATCCACTAAACAACAAAAAAAATCTCTCTCCATACCAGCTTTTTCCTAAGAGAACCTTTGTACTAGAGAACCAAAAGTTACTTTCATAAATCTCCTAAAAAACTGTTCAAATGAGTCCTTAAACAAAAGATAATTCTACTAAAACATGCGTTAACACAAATAGGATATAATATAATAATAATAATAATAATAATAATAATAATAATAATAATAATAATAATAATAATAATACATTTTATTTATGGGCGCCTTTCAAGAGTCTCAAGGACACCTTACAAAATTTAGTAACAGAATAAAAAACATGTAAGCAGAATGAAACAAAACAAAAAATAACGGGAAAAAAAAAAAAAAAAAAAAAGAAATGAGTGAGGATTAAGGGAACATTTGCATCATGTGGCCCAAATTGGTAATAATGTGATTTCGACCAAGAACTAGAGAACCAAAAGTTACTTTGGAAATTGACACAAAGAAAAAAGGCATTGTAAATTTTAGCAGTATAGGAAAATGTTTCCATGTAGCCTCCCTGCAGTAATCAGACACACCATTATCTCATAAGGAAACAGCTGCTATTTTATCCATGGGTAGCTTTTGAAATTGAAAAGCAATCATTTCTATTGACATTTAGGCAAAAATGCTTCATTAAACAATGTAACATATAGCCTTTAGTATTTTCAGCTTGAGGTAACAAAAATAATCTTTTGGTCTTGAAAATACCTTTCAACTTGAAAATCCTGTGGCAAAAATAACTTTGTTATTGTGACTCTGAGATTCTCTCAAGCCTAATCTACTTTCCTTCATTGACAAAATTGTCTTCATAAACTATTTTCCATAGCACACAGTTTCTTACAAACACAACTATCACGGTGCAGCAGAACGATATGCACTACATTCTACATTTGTCCCGCCCCCTCCCCTGACATCAGTCTGAAGAAGGGTCTCAACCCGAAACGGCGCCCATTCCTTCTCTCCATAGATGCTGCCTCACCCGCTGAGTTACTCCAGCATTTTGTGTCTACCTTCGATATGTACTACATTCCAGGTAATGGCAAGCTAGTTTATGTTACCGTTCATTGTAATTTAATCCTGGCATCCAGATAACTTTCTGATAAATCTGTGCAGCACTCACTTCAAGCGCAATATTTCCTCTTGAAGGTATGGTGCTTACTGTTGCCCCGTTCGATACCAATAAACTCAGCACCTCACTATCAACCACTGAGTCAGCCACAGATTTGTGTCACAAAGAAGTCCAGTCACACTACTTGAAACCGAATATAGATTATACTGAAACATAATTTTATACATTTGAATAACCAGCAAGTTAACATTGGATACTTGTTTAAACATTGTAAATTAACATTAATATTGTTCCATATGAATTTCTAACTGACATTCTTTCATATCTTGTTTTCACCACATAATCCTGCTGGATATTTGCCAATCTTGTAACAAGCAGGAAGGGAACACATGAGAACTTCATTAGCAATTTGACTACAGTAATGCAATCCTATAAGATTATATAATCTTCCTGGCATTCTATCGATAAAGGTTTCACTTAAAAGGCAATGTTAATCTGTTAGATGTCTACAGTCTTCATTAACTGGCTACATTAAAAAGGGTTTATAGAGTATTACACTACTGCCACTATAACCAAATCAAGATTTATTTAATAGATCAACTGAAAATGAAACCATAAATGACATGAAAATATTTGCTAATTATGTTTATTAAAAAATATTTTCTCTCTTGTACTTTGCATCCTTCAAACTGAATTTTAATTCTATCCACAAAGGTTTAACTAGTTGCTGTAAATGCATTAAATGGATAAAATATGTCCTGCGACACAATCAGTGGCTCCATTAATGAGGCTAACTGGGATCAAGATGAGTAACATAATATTGGCCTTCCGACACACCTAACACAGAAACATAGAAAATAGGTGCAGTAATAGGCTATTCTGTCCTTTGAGCCAGCACCACCCTTTAATATGATCATGGCTGATCATCCAAAATCAGTTCCTTGATCCTGCATTTTTCCCATGTCCCTTGATTCTGATAACTGAAAAACATTCTATATCATATGCATTCCCACCCACCCATTCCCACTCCCTGCAATTCCCTATCATTTTCTCCCTCTTCCAAAGGGGACAACCGGATACTGGGCATTATCTCAGAACTATTGACAGCTCTCCACCATTTCAACTCCAGAGATCCGAAATACAGAATTGAAATTATATTGGGATGTAATCATTATAAACTTGGGGGTGGAAAAAAGTATTAATGTCCACCACCAACAACCCTGCACCAGAGTTACAGTTATACAAATTATTAGACTGTTCAATTATTTGAACATGTAAAATATACAGCAGTGGTAATTTCCCAATGTTCACTGCTGGCAACAAACTGTGCTGGAAGTTTCAGCAGGATCTCCAAGCAATTTTTCAACTAAATGATTAGCAACTGATTAACAGCACATGTTGAATTTCCAACATGTGTTACTAGTAAATCTGTCGCCATTTATCTGTCTCAACTTTTCTCACTCATCCTATTTCCATTCTTTCGCTTAACCCTTTCATTTCACTCAATTCCCTCTCTACCCTCTCCCCAGCCCATCTAACTTCATCTCCTCCTTATTTTATTAGGATAACTTTTCTTGCTTCCAAAATGATATTTTTTCAAAGTTAATTAGAATGCAAAGATAAACTTGGTTTTGCTTTCTCATTCCTGATAGCTTTTTCATGCCAACTGTTCCAAGTTTTAGGGATTTACTATCTTGGAAGTTCTATTAGCAATTATTTATGTATTCTATGCCTGAATTTTACCACAAACTTGGAACTTTTGTCATCTCTTTCCAGACATTTGTGCTCTAAGTCTTCTGAGAATAATTTACATTTGTACAAATGTAGCAGGCTATGAACTGATTTAAATTGTCATGCATTCTTCTTGATGCCAATGTGCTCAGGGGCCCTGGTTGTCTGTCTATCCAGTTCCCCTTGCCCACAATCCCTTCATATGTAGTGACCAAACACTTGTTTGTCCAATCCGGTGGCGACACAGTGGCACAGCGGCACAGCAGTAGAGACCCAAGTTTGATCCTGACAACAGGTACTGTCTGTATGAGTTTGTACATCCTTCCCACGACCAGGTTTTTTTTCCGGGTGCTCCAATTTCCTCCCACATTCGAAAGACGTGCATGTTTATAAGCTAATTGGCTTCTGTTACTTGTTCCACATGTGTCGGATAGAACTAGTGTAAGGATGATCACTGGTCAGCAAGGACTCAGTGGGCCAAAGGTCCTGTTCCTATACTGTATCTCTAAATTAAACTAAATCCTTATCCCTTCGATTGCCTGTCAGACCCCTAAACTAACCACTATCTCTGTTCATCCATTTTTGCTGAATCCAATTTTCAAATCCCCACCTCCTCTTCAGCAAAAACTGGTCAATCTTCTCCCCAAACAACCCTTTGCGGTGGTATCTTTAAATCATCCTCCCTATGCTTCTCACATCTCTCCTCCCACCACTCACAGCTCTACACACTTCCTCCAGTTTAGTTTAGTTTGGTTTAGAGATAGCGTGCAGAAACAGGGCCTTCGGCCCAACGAGTCCGCACCAACCAGCGATCCCTGTACATAAACACCATCCTACACACACTAGAGACAATCTACAATTATACCAAGCCAACTAATTTACAAACCTGTACGTCTTTGGAATGTGGGAGGAAACCGAAGGTCACGAGGAAAATGTACAAACTCCGTGCAGACAACACTCGTGGTCGGGATTGAACCCGCTCCCCTGGCACTGAAAGCGCTGCAAGGCAGCAACTCTAGCGCTGCGCCACCATGCTTCTCAAATGCACTCCCCACTGTCCATCAAACCCCACAATCAGTGGCCCACCTGTTTAGCTCCACAATGACCAGCAGACTAAAGACCATTGTGAATGCACAAAACCATATCATCCACGATCACATATGTGATTTTAAAAATTGTTGCTGAGGAGCCTTGCACATATTTGGTGCAGATCCCCTTCTCACCAAACTAAAACGTACCTTTCCATTTGTAGCTCATTCCGTCTCGTGCCTACAACTCACGAGCATTAAGTTCCTCTACTTGCCAACAATGCCAAGTTAACTGCTTGATTTTATGCAAAGTTTTTTTTAAATATAATTTTTAGTAAAAAGATTCTTCTCTTGCCAAAGAAAAATCAAACATGCTGGGAATACTCAGCACATCATGCAGTTAGAATGGAGAAAGGAACAGTTGGTGTTGAATTTGGAAGTTGATCATGTAAGCAATTGGAGTTTAGTTTAGTTTAGATTAGATTGGAGATACAGCATTTAAACAGGCCCTTCTGACCACCGGGTCCACACCGACCAGTGATGGCCACACACTAACACTGTCCTATACACACTCTTTACACTTATACCAAGCCAATTAACCTACAAACCTGTTTGGGAGTGTGGGAGAAAACCTCTCAAAGAAAACCCACAAAGTCACGGGGAGAATATACAAACTCTGTTCAGGCAGCTCCCGTAGTCAGGATCGAACCAGGTCTCCGGCGGTGCAAGCACTATAAGGCAGCAACACTACCGCTACACCATCATGGCACCCATATGTTGGCTGAGAATAATTTTATCTTGATTCAGGGATTATTGCTTCTCCTAAAATTTGTAGAATCTTGCAAAGACACAATTGGTGCTATCTCTCTTGTGCATTAAATTGTCTTCCTGTAGGCAGTCCAGGACTCAAAACCATACAGTAAATCCAAGATCACTGCTGTCCGGGGGACAATGATTGCAGTGCTAGGTTTGAGATCTTGATTTTCAGACACCTTTCCTCAGTTGACCTGGAGTCAAAATGACATTGGTGGAACCATTCATCCCTAGATTAACTCCACCCTGGCTGGGACTTTGCAGGTGATGAAGTGCAAATATTGCAGTGAGAAAGAGTAAGAAAAGCATGGATGGTGTTGACAAAAGTAGTCATGTGAAGATGCTCATCAGGAGCTTTTTAAATAAATGTTGTGTGATGAAATGGAGTTTAATTTGAGCAGGGTAAATGTAAGGGGAAAATATACAATTAATGGCATGACCCTTAACAGAATTGATATGCCGAGGGATCTTGGGGTCCAAGTCCATAACTCCCTGAAAATGGCAACACAAGTAGATAGTGTGGCAAAGAAGACATGTGGTATGCTTGGTTTCATTAGTCAGTGAGTATTGAGTATAAAAGTCAAGAAGTCATGATGCAGCTTGATAGGAATTTGGTTCGGCCACATTTGGAGTATTGCGTACAATTCTGGTCATCCCATTAGAGGAAGGATATGGATGATTTGGAAAGGGTGCAGAGGAGGCTTAGCAGAATGATGTCTGGATTAGGGGGTATTAGCTATAGGGAGGTTGGACAAACTTGGATTGTTTTTGCTGGAATGCCAGAGGTTTTGGAGATTCCTGATTGAAGTATATTAAATTATGACAGGAAAATTCAAATACTAAAAGGCATAGCTTGAAGGTGAGAGGTTAAAGAACATGTGCAAGGCAAGTTGTTTTTTTAAACCACAGAGGGTGGTGAATGCCTGGAACACGCTGCCGGTGGTGACGGTTGAAGTAGATACACTAGTGGCATTTAGCAAACTTTTAGATAGGCATATGGATATGCAGGGAATGGAGGGATATGGGTTACATGCAGGTAGATAAGTGATGGTCTTGGCATCATGTTTGGCACAGACATTGTGGGCCGAAGGGACTGTCTTGTGCTGCACTGCTCTATGATCTATGTACACACCTTGTGTTGAGTTAATCATGCGAGAGACATTGATTTTTCATCTCATTTTATAATATCACTGTCTATTCATTTTATATTGACTTCTGCTAGGGTGAAATACCAAAACAGTGACCTGACATGCACTGAATAACAACAGCCAGGAATGATTCTTGAGTTATTTAAAAATCCTAATTTTTTTTAAATTTTTGTTGATATGTGGACATACTGCATTCTCACACTATATCCAGGCATTGTAGGAGGCTTATTTGGAACTGACTCGGGAAGTGTATCCTTATTTGGATATCCTCAAAAATTGCATAAGCATGTGGAGAAAAGATTGCAAGCATCAGTCAATTCTATAAGAGGATGATCTTCTTGAAGCAATGCCTCCAGTACTGATGGTTTTTCAGCTGAGATTATTAAAAGTGACAAATCAGGAAGGTGTACAACTCACTTCAGGGCAGCTCTGATGAAAGTATGGAATGTACAAGGAAACCAATGCGTATGAAAATAAAATAACTTAGGCACACTATCATCAGTCTCCACTGTCTTTCTCTGCGAATCCAACTGTACAATATAGTGAGATATGTATTTATTTCCGTGAGAGCTGCACACCGACAGTTCTGCAGACTTGTACACACACACATGCACATATTCTCTTATCTTCACATTCCCTGTGGTACCTGGTGCATAGGTATCTCACTTATGCAACATTACTAAAATTAGCTATTCAGAGGGAGGGATGATAAAGGCAGGAAACTGAAGCTAACCTTTCCTCTCACAGTGCCATAAAATAGCATGCTGCCCAATTTTACGTATTGCACCAGAAATCATCCTTTATCCATATGTACCACATAAAACAATTCCCAATAATACATTATGTTATACAATGTTGCAATAAACTCTTGATGTTGAATTGATCATATATATTTTTTTTTAAATCTGAATTTATCTGTTGTTCTACTATTACCTTTTCACTGATTATAGAGTGCAGGGTTCATGTGACACAATTTAATAATAAGTAGAGAAGAGAAAACAATGTTCGGGCATTAAAAGTCTGAAAGCAAAACTGCTTACCTGAGGTGAGCACACTGTGCATTTGTTGTGGAGCCAACAGCTGGAGTGGTTGCTCTCGTTCCGAAATCTCATCTGAGGAGAAACACATTTCAGTCTCATAAATAGTCTGCAGCATCTTTCTTTTGTCCTTACTTCAGCCACATAAAGCTTTATCAGAATACGAATAGTCATTTCCTCTCTAATTCCTGAATCAGATGATTTGCATCTCACTACATCGTAAACTGCTCTGTCTCTCCCTCTCTCTCTCTCTCTCTCTCTCTCTCTCTCTCTCTCTCTCTCTCTCTCTCTCTCTCTCTCTCTCTCTCTCTCTCTCTCTCTCTCTCTCTCTCTCTCTTGCACAGATACACACAAATGACTAGACACACACTTTTAAACTGTAAGCCGAATCTCCTTTTCATTATTATGCTTCATGCAAGCCAAACATACATCCAGTTATAAAAAGCAGCCAAACATTTCTGCAAAATAATCTTTTTTTTTACCCCTTTTTAGCCAATTTGGTTTGCCTTGTTGAGGAAGCTGAAAGCAGCTGGAAAGGTGCAGTAACAGCAGCTGACGGAAGGTATTTTTCTCTTCTTTGCAAGCAATAGAGGATTTAAGTTAGTACAGAGCAGTCCCCTCACTGCTCTGCCCTGCTCATTTCCCTCCCAGTTGACAAAATCAAGTAATGAAACGTTTTCTTATGAATCAACAACACAGTCCGAAAGCGACAAAAATAGAACAATTGCTGTGTTAACCAAAAATAGGTCATGCATAGCAGGAGATTGAACTGTATTAATGCATTTGAAAAATACCACTACAAGTGCAAACAGTGTACAGCTGTCCAATCCCTCAGCTGGAAGTGCTGTTCTCCAGTCCGACTGCAATGTCTCAAAATGTATTGACTTCTATTTTTGTTCATACACTTAGAATAGACACTGCATCACCAGATCCTGTTTACATTAGATCAAAATCATTCATATTTGTCCAAGTTAATTATAGTTAAACATTTTGAAGCTATTGCATAAGTGGTGCTATCATTTTTAAAACTGCACCATTTCTGAACTTGACATTTTAAGCAGGCTCCAAAGTTAAATTGGGAACTCAGTTCACTGATCAGGTTCATGCTTAGGCTCATGCTAAGGCAGTTTAATGCAGTCATTTTTGTGGATGCACTCAATGGTGAAGTATTAGCTGATAAGTAAATCTCCACATCAGCTATGCACTTTAGTATCTAAATGAAGAGCAGACTATCGTACACAAAATAGTTTCAGAATAGTTCTTCTGGGACCTGCCAGTTTAATGATTAACATTGCCGGCTGATTTTCTTGCATCAGAACAGCCCACATTACATGCAGATAATCATTCATGTGTAAATCTCACGTTAAAAAGTTGTTGGTCACGACTTTCACTGCCGAAGATAAACGTGCATACATTTTTATAACTCAGCTGAAGAATGCAAGACTTTTCAGACACAATTCAAGTTCTTCTGAACTAGTTACTGCTGCTAAATATTGCAGCTAAATTATGCAAAAAATAGTCCCACAAACACCTGTAAAATAATCTATGAAATGAGCTAGTTAAGGGATTAATGATAGCCAAAATACTCCTTGACCTCTTCTCCAAGCAGTGTCTTGGGGTTTTAAACATTCTGAGAAACAGATAAGGCCTTGGCTTACCGCTTTGTCTGAAAATCTTCTCCTGACGCCTCTTAACACCCTATCTCCACTGAAGTAGCAATATTTTACTAAAATGTGATAATCCATTTGATCTATTAGGCCTTAAATATAGCTTAAAATTCTATGGTTTAATTTGTTGTGGTATTTTAAATACATAACTCAATACTGCCCCTAGGCCCAATCACATTTTCAGATGTTTGGTCTGGAAACAGTCAAAGAAGAAACAAATTATGTGCTGCATGTTGCACCTTTCAAAGATGCAGGGCTGCCAACTCTCACGCTTTGAGCGTGAGAATCACTCATTTGGCCAAATTCTCACGCTCTCACACGGATCACAAATTTCTCATGCTCTGTCGTGAGAAATTATGTGATCAACGAAAATGTCAAAACTCATATAAACTGCATGGGCCGTGGGTGTTGGAGAGCTGGGGCTAGAGCAACGGCGGGGACAGATGCCGGGAACAGATGCCGGGAGCGGGGCTGGTGAGTGTTTGCGGGCTGGTGAGTGTTTGCCGGGCTGGCGTCTCTCGCTGCAGCTCCGGCCATGGAGTAGCCTCAGTGCAAGAGTCCCGGGCCGTCGGAGGCATCGGAAGCGTTGCGCCGCTGCCGTGAGAGTCTCTGTGCTGAAGGGACAGAGACTCTCAAAGGGAGGGGGAGAGAGAGGGGAAGGAGACAGAAAGACAGGGGGAGGGGAGAGAGGGGGTTGAGAGAGAGGGGGGAGAGACAGAGGTAGAGAGAATGGGGAGGGAGAGGAGAGAGAGGGAGAGGGGGGAGAGAGAGGTAGGGGAG